>NC_136490.1:133414881-133467381 GCF_053919585.1 Euprymna scolopes | reverse complement strand
TAAGTATACTTTCATAATTATGTTTCAGTTTGAAGAAATATGGTATAAAAAAATTATTTTCGCGCCTGACCTCCATAGAATGGAAATATGTCACAAAGTTTAACAATTTTGTTTTAAAAATATAGATCCACAGACTATTGTGATAAGTGTTTCAGTTTGAACAGGTATGCTATAAAAAATTATGGGGTTTATCTATTTTATTTTTACTTTCATCATATTTTGCTTTGGTGTTGATACCCCCAAATTCGAAGCTATCTCTTTACAACCTTTCCTTTTCATAACCTATCATACTTTCATAAATCAAAGTCCACTTTCTGTAGGCTGTTTTTGAACCCAGTTAACGACGGGTACTTTTGCTAGTGTATATATATATATATATATATATATATATATATATATATATATATTCATAACTTACGTATTTAAATTTTATGATTTAAAACAGTGGATCTTCAAATACTGAATTTATGTTTTATATAAATATACAATTGTTTTAAATAAATATACAATTGAATAAATCTATTTTCTCAACCCATGAGTTTTCGATGCTTATACCTCTCCTCAGTGGAAAAATATTAACAAATGTTTTTATTAGTTTGCACCTTAATTGTCTAAAAGCAATAAACATAGAAAATTATTTTTTTTTTTTTACATTTTAGATACATAGAATAAGGGAATGGCAAATTGAGGCAGAAAAAGGATATTTTACTTTAAATTTAAATTCCTGGTAGTAAGAAGGTAAAGAGATCCATCTCCTCTTGTAGTCCTTCCAATCACATGCAAACGTATTTCCTTCGTTTCACCACTGGTTATATAAGATATCCGGCAAAGATTTTGTTTATATAAGATTAAAAAAAATAAATCCAAGTGTAAGACCGGAAATTACTGGATTTACATACCAGTAGATATGTTTCATTTCATTATCCTGAAGTACATATATATTTTTGGACAATGTCAAAACATTGTTAATTCACAGCAGTATAGCAGAACGGTTAGAAGCTCCGCCTGTCATTTGGGCGATCGGGTTTCGATCCTGGCTTGTCTGATGAGCTGCGAAACAGTTCTGTATGTGTATGACTATATATATATATATATATATATATATATATATATATATATATGTACGTATTAAACAAGTGAAATGTATTTATAAACAAAATTTTAAATAATAATATTTTTAAAAAGTGCCCTCTACAAAAAAGTACTTTACGAATATGTTATAAAAACATGCTATTACAAAATCATAATCAGATTATGAAAATTGACGCAAACACACACCTTTATATATATGTGTGTTTGTGTATTTTGTGTATTTGTTTTTAAGCAGCCATTGTAAAAATAACAATGTTTTCGATTATTAATTAATTGTCTGACTTTTTTCAACTCATTATCTATTTTCTATTATTATCAAAACAATGAGTATATGTTCTGTATGCATCATGAGTGTTTTCGGTTCTTGATCGAATCATCTTAAGATGAGAAAAACAAGGGAACAAAATGCGACTAATAAGAAGAGAATTTCAAATTAAGAAAATGGATCTTGTTATGAGTATCAATATCTGCTTAATTATATTTGTATGTATATATATATATATATATATATATATATATATATATATATATATGCAAGGCAGCTCGAACGATAGGGCGTTGGACTCTCCTGATAAGTAATAACTGCTGGTTCTGTTTCAAAACTTGCTATCAATGCAGTCCCTGCGTCTGGCCACATTGATAAGATCAAGCAGATATGTTTACGTATGAAGTTAAGAGTTTGAATGCAAAATGCGATAAATTCAATTTGTTTAATGGGAGAGATTAACAGGAAAAGTACGACCATATGCAAATGTAGACTTAGAATAGAAGCTTATTTACATTAAGAATATACATTACGTTTGAAGACGACCATGCTGTAATCGGCCGGGGACGAGATTCGTGGTATCTTCTCTGAAATATGGGACGTTCTAGGGAATTTGCTTTCTTAATCAATGACCTTACAGCTAAAAGGTCTCGCGCTTAATCTTAAAGTGCATCCGATCTTTAAGTGAGGAGCGTGTGTAGTCACGCTTAAGTCACCATTACTCCCAGATCAACTGAGACTCAAAGTGCGACTGCAGGATTGCACCTGTAAAACAAAATCTGACTAGAGTACGCCACAAAACATAACGTACAGCAAAACCATGTTTCAATACAGATTCTCGTTAGGTCATCCAAGTTAAGCGATATTGATAAGTATTAAAAGGTATAGCCATTTGGAAAAACGAAGTTCTGTATATGCACTTCAAGCAGTTCCAACTCAGTTGATGTGTAGTTAAGGATTATGCAACCTTCTATCTATAATTGATTGCGCGCTTACAAGTAATATCCATTGTCTTTCGAGACTAAACGGAGGTTATGATGGCGGAAAAAAAACTTTCTCGGACACTTACCAAATATTTGATTGGCCTCATATCTCTATAGAAAAAAAACATATTTTAAAGAACTATCCATTAATTGGATTTTAGCCTTTGGAAAGTTAGGACGTAGACCCCTAATATTGGAGAACGAGACATGGTAGTTGGGGTCTATATTAGAAGTTGTAGGTCTGGGTTCAATCGAGTGTTTTTTCTTTAAACTTTTCATGTTGGAATATGGAGATTTGTGAAAGAGGCCGGCAGAGATGTTAGTGCATGGCGTGGAGAGTAGAAAAAGAAAGAAAGGATATATTTGGCTGAAATAATAACGCTTTAATTGTTTTTTCTGAAAATAGAATACAATGTTTTTCACTGTTTTGCTTCTGTTTTTAGTATTATTAAAATATGTTAATTTGTTAAATATTTATTAGTTTATTTATACAAAACAAAAAACAAAAATATAATACGTTCGAATGTCATGTAAATATTGCGGAATTAATTTTCTGTTTTTAACTCTGCTAGGACTCCCATAGGTAACATCCGCAGCGATGCGAGGAACTACTCCCGAAAATTTTAGACGTTACCTGGCGTCTAAGAGTTTAAAAGATTACTTCGGCAACATTTTATAAGGGATTCGCGTTTATTATATTGGTTAAAATTTTCTTTTTTAAAATAATGTTGTTATAATAAAAAAAAAACTGTTATTCTATTGTTTTAAAGAATATAAAATAATCGTTAACCATTTACTAATGTAATCTACTTTTATAATACTAAACCACATTTAAACTATTGAGAAAAATGTATCCTATTGGTTGCAATACCAATTAAACAGTAAAAAAGTAAACAAAAGTTTTTTTTTTATGTTACTACCACTATTACTACGAATACTACTACTACAACTAATAATAAAATAATAATAATCTTTATTATTATTATTATTATTATTATTATTATTATTATTATTATTATTATTATCTAAATATAAATTCACTTGTCCAACATCCGGTGCCACACAAAAGATCAACATCACAAACATTAATTAATGGGGAACGAATTACCTCCCTTGGTAGTCGCCTTTTATCAGTTAAAAATCATTAAAACAAGTACTTCTCCCAAAACTTTTACACAACAAAAAAGATACCTGTCTGTTTACGGTTTCAAATTGGTTATTTTATTTTATAATTTAAAAACAAATCCTTTTTGAAGGAGACTGTAATTTTTTATCACAGATTTTATTTTTTTTTGTAAATTCAAAAACGTGTGAAGTTTAATTCATATGAAAAATCATCCATAAAACAAAAGCAAAACAATTTTCATTAAAAAGTGTAATTTTTTAAAATTAATTATTTTAGTTTTAATTTGTTAACAAGAATTAACTAAAATGTATTATAAATTCGTCGGGTTTTGTTTAATTTTAATTTAATTTTGTTTATAATGTGTTTTTAACATTTTCATGTATCGTGAAATTTCCCTAGCTTCTGCAAGTTATTATTATTATTATTATTATTATTAGTAGTAGTAGTAGTAGTATTATTGTTGTTGTTGTTGTTGTTGTTTTTGTTGTGGTGGTGGTAGTGGTGGTGGCGGTGGTCTCATGAAACATACTAAAACGGAGATGCCATGAATTTTAATCTTAGCAAGCACATCATGAAATAAATTTACCCAGTCTAAAAGATATCGCCAAACTATAAAAAAAAAAACAGAAATAGTATGTGAAGCTACCGTTTTCTAATTCTTATTTTTTCTACTCCTTTTTCTTACTTTTGCTCTTCTTCATCTACTTGGCCTTACTGATGGTGTTAATTCTTCTCCTTATTAATGGTGTTACTACTACTAATACTAACACTCCTGCTACTATTCTACTAATAACGCTGCTAATAATAGCATTATATTATTACGCTTATCGCTCCGTCCGTTATCATGCTGTGCATCCCTAAAAAGGGAAAGTGGAATATTCCAAATAAACCTTGTCAAACTTGAAAAATATTGGTGTCGCTGTTGAGGCAAAGCTAATAAAAATTATTTGTTTTTCTTGGCTTTTGGCTAAGATCAAAGTGTAGTATCTGATCTTCAGGTGCTACATTTCAATTTCTTCTCTCTCAGTGGAAGAGAAATCCTTTACGACTAAGACAATTTTTTCTCCACGTTAAAAAACGACCCTAATATCTAAATCTGTCCCGTGGGGAGGCATTGTAAATAGGTACTATATTTAATGTAACAAAGTTTTAATATTAAAAAAATTAACTGGCAAATTAATTACAAAATGCCCTGGAAATGTCACTTCTGATTATTTTTTTGTTTATTTGCCTCCCCACAAGGACAGAATTGGACATGTTGTCGGTTAAAAATTTAGGGGGAAACCAGCTTCCCAAAAGGGGCACTCTGGTAAATAACAAAAATAAAAAGTGTATCAGTAATGAAGGATTTCTCCTCCATTAGCCAAGACCAAAAAAAGGGAATTTAAGTCACTGGAATGCTGAAACTAATACTACACTCAGAAATTCATGTTGAAGCAATGGTTGCCTAATCTCTAACAGTGTTAATGTCTTTATGTATTACTTTTGAAAAGCTGCTGAAACAGTTTATTATTTAAACATTACTTTATTTCAAGTATATTTTAAGGAGTGGGTTACGGTATATGAAGTCAGTCCCGAAAACTACTCAAACCGTTTACGATTCAAACATTACTTTATTTCATGTATATTTTAAACAGTGGGGTGGAGATTATAAATCAGTCCCGAAAATGGGCGAAACCGTTTACGCATTATACATTACTTTATTTGATGTATATTTTTAACATTTGGGGTGGGAAATATGAAGTCGGTTCCGGAAATGGCTGCAGTCATTTACGTTTTGGACATTACTTTATTCAATGTATATTTTCAACAGTAGGATTGGAGATAAAAAGTCGGTCCCGGAAATGGCTGAAAAAGTTTACAATTTATACATTACTTTATTTCATGCATATTTTCAACAGTGGGATGGGGATTATAAATCAGTTCCAGACATGGCTGAAACAGTTTACTATTTAGACATTACATTATTTCATGTATATTTTTAGCAATGGGTTTGGGATATAAAGACGGTCCCGGAAATGGCTGAAACAGTTTACGATTAAAACATTACTTTATTTAATGTATATTTTCAACAGTGGGGTGGCGGACATAAAGTCAGTCCCGGGATTGAATGAGATGTGCAAATATATATCAGAAAGCGTCGCCCAGTATTGAATGAGATAGGTGGAAAACATATAGTAGCAAAATACCCAGCGTCGACCGGGATCGAATGAGATAGGTGAACGATATATATTAGCAGAATATGCGGCGTCACCCGGTACGTGAAACATATATACTCTGAGAATACCCAGAATTGATTGATTTGTTTGTAATGAAATAATCAGCCCAGGCAATATATCAAAGTTATCATTTAAGTAAGAGGGAACGACATAGTGGGTTAAAGTTATGAAAATTATTGTCGAAATTAGTAACATATCCAAGAATTATGAAAAATGATGAAATGTGAGTTACTTGATTGGTTTATTTGTAATGATATAATAATCCCAGACAATATATCAAATTTATTATATAAGTAGGAGGTAGAGGCATAATGTGGGTTTTTAATTATAAAAATTAGTATCGAAATTAGTAACATATCCAGGATTATGAACGAAGATTAAATGTGAGTTAAGCAATTGTGTGTTTATAATAAAATAATCAACCCAGGAAATATATCAAAATAATTATGTTAGTAATAGAGGGCAATAAGGATTGTTTAAATTATGAAAAAATAATTGTCGAAGTTAGTAACATATCCAAGAATTATGAAAAATGACGAAATGTGAGTTAATTGATTGGTGTGTTTGAAATGAAATAATCATCCCAGATAATATATCAAAGTTTTTATTTTAGTAATAAGGGGGTTGATAATGTGGGTTAAAAATATTAAAAATAATTGTCGAAATGAGGAACATATCCAAGAATCAAGAAAAATGACGAAGTGTGAGTTAATTGATAGTTGTGTTCTTTATGAAATAATCAGCCCAGACAATATATCAAAGTAATTTTTTTAGTAAAAGAGGGCGACGAGGATGGTTTAAATTATAAAAAAAATATTTTTGAAATTAGTGACATATCCAAGAATTACGAAAAATGATGAAATGTGATTTAATTGATAGGTGTGTTTATAATAAAATAATCAGCCTAGACAATATATCAAAGTTATTATATAAGTAAATGGGAAGGAGATACGGGGGGGCTAAAATTATGAAAAATCATAGTCGAAATTAGTAACTTATTCAAGAATTACGAAAAAATGATGAAATATTGGTTAATTGATTGGTGTGTTTGTAAGGAAATACTCAACCTAGACAATATATCAAAGTTATTATTTAGTAAAGAGGGAACGGCGAAAATGTAGGTTAAAATTATGAAAAATGATTGTCGAAATTAGTAACATATCAAAGAATTATGAAAAATGACTAAATGTGATTTCATGCATTAGTGTGTTTGTAATAAAATAATAAGCCAGACAATATTTCAAAGTTATTATTTTATTAAGGAGGGGGCGATAATGTGGGTATAAATTATGAAAAGTGATTGTCAAAATTAGTAACATACCCAAGAATTATGAAAAATGATGAAATGGAGGTTAATTGATTTGTGTGTGTAATGAAATAATCAGCCCAGCAAATGTATCAAAGTTATTATTTTAGTAAGGTTGAGCGACAACGTTAGCTTAAATTATAAAAAATTATTGTCGAAATTAGTAACATATGCAATAATTACAAAAAATTATGAAATGTGAGTTGATTGATATGTGTGTTTCTAATGAAATAATCAGCCTAGACAATATATCAAAGTTATTATTTTAGTAAGGTGTGCGATATGGTGAGCTTAAATGATGAAAAATTATTGTCAAAATTCGTACCATATCCAAAACTTATTAAAAATGATGAAATGAGGGTCAATTTATAGTTGTTGTTTGTTTTTTTTTATAAAATAATCAGCCGATACAGTATATCAAATTTAATATTTTAGTAAAGGGAGGGGCGATAATGTGGGTTGAAATTATGAAAAATTATTGTCGAATATAGTAAGATATTCAATAATTATGAAAAATGATAAAATGTAAGTTAATTAACCGGTGTGTTTTTAATGAAATAATCAGCCCAGGAAATATATCAAAGTTATTATTTTAGTAAGGGGCAGAGCAGTTTTAATAAAAAAAACAAGAATAATATGATTGTGCCTTCATTCATGCTGAACAGAACGCTCACAGCATGCCCAGCAACAATATATTACATATGAAAACTGCTGCTGTGGAATTTCCACAGGTCCCGCTAGTCACTCTTATTGTGATAATAATACAACGACCTTATTTCGATATGAACATACCGGGTGAAATTATAAAGTTGTAGCCTTAAAGAAAAACAAAACACTACAGCTTTATTTTAACACTTTTATTAAAATTTAAATCAGGTAACTTGATTATGTACGAGAGCTGACATATGCAGCCACTTTCATCTCAAACACCGCTTCGATACGGGTCCCGAACTGGGAACATTTCTTTCCACAATTGCCGGCGAGTGCTCAGCGAATACTTGGTGGAAAGGTCGAGGGAAGAGCAGGAGCAGTTAGAGAAAGGTACAAAGTCGTAGCACTTCTTCTGCAGTCGTCTGGGTCTCTTTTGACTTTGCCGGCGTTGAGTCCTGCTGCTACACCCAGGGTCTGCCAACGGCCACCTGATTGAACCAGGGAATCACCACACTCTTTTGCACACCTAGGTACACTCTAGTGTTAACTTTCAAGTCGACTTCTAAGAAATGATGGGCATAGTGTGGCCCTGACTTGAAACCACACCAAACCTCATAATCGTGGCCGGAAACTCTCAAGCGTTGAACCGTCCTGACTTGCATTTTGAGGGTGTTGGCAATGGTCATATTATCAACACTTGGATTGATAGAGAGCATGTGTTGTAGAGCGGCGCATCTCCGATCTCGCTCGTTAAAAATTGCGTCATTTTCAGATATTATAGAAATTGTTATTGCTCTCGAAATTTGCACAAGACTGGCCAACAAGAAGACTATCTGCCACAAAAAAGTGGTCTTCATCAAACTGAAAAGGAATCATGTACTTTTTCTAGGGCGATAATTTTATCTTTCAACCCGCTACTAATTGTACTTTTCTCGAAGCCCGGGCGTGCGGAGTAGGAGGAATTACATTGTTTTTTGTATTATCTGAAGCCTACATTCTTAACTTAGCGACAACTTATTAAAAAAAAAAAAAAAACTCAGTTTAGAAGGATTTCTTTTATAAGAATGTCTCTTATGGTAATACATTTACATTCTGTTATATCTACAGCGGACAGTGAGTACCACCCTCTTGTGCTTTTAATAAGTTCACCCTCGGCGTTGAAGAAAATTCAAGTTCATTTCGCCCGCTATAAGATTTAATGGTTTGATTAAATTATTTATTCGGAAACATTTTTAATCATCTCTTCCTTACTGTTGAGTTTACTACTGTACCCACTTCTACTGCAATTATTTACTCCACATTTATCGCGTGGGATCATGTACATTTTTTATATTATGCACATTTATTAAGAGTAAAATAACGCGCTTTACACTA
The DNA here is from genome assembly GCF_053919585.1 of Euprymna scolopes. Taxonomy (NCBI): domain Eukaryota; kingdom Metazoa; phylum Mollusca; class Cephalopoda; order Sepiida; family Sepiolidae; genus Euprymna; species Euprymna scolopes. The sequence continues at coordinate 133,458,365 of NC_136490.1, read as the reverse complement.
TTTCTTTTCGTTGGTGGGGATCTAAAATCTTAAATTATCGACCTCGTCATAAAATAAAAGAAATAAATTTAGCTGAGTCTACGCTAGATAATCATTAATTTATCTGTTTTTGAGGAGAACGTTATTTTAACGAATCTTTTCTGGCTATATACCATCTTTTCATATGTAACAGATAAGATATATATATATATATATATATATATATATATATATATATATATATATATGCGCGCAGGACCCGTGGATCAGCGTTGCCCGGTGTGCACGCAGTACCCGTGTATGGGCGTTGCCCGGTGTGTAACGTTGCACCATTGCAGGAACGAACAAATAAAAATAAATAAATCCGACTCGGCATATTTTTTTCCGTTTTAACACAAGTTGTTTATTACGGTTACTTTTAAAAAATTGTATCCTAAGTATGTGGACTTTTCTTATTGTTCATTTCGCCGGCTATAAGATTAAAAACAAACGCCGTCTCGACAACAGCTTCAAAATCACTCGCCGCTACCAAGAAACCACACGGCCATCTTGCTCAGTGCGTACCTTTCTTCTTGGCAACAGACTGTCATTTTTTACCATTTCTTCTGACGCCTGCCCGTGCACCCTTGCTAATTCTTGTAGTGCAAAAAAGAATGCTGCTACTGCTAATACCTTCGCTAGTCATGGTTTTGTCGTCTGCTGCTGATATTTCACACGCGCTCATAGGCGCTCTGTTACATACACACACACACACACACACACACACACATATATATATATATATATATATATATATATATATATATATATAAAGGATGACGGATTAATAATTGTTAAATAATTAATCAAGTTTTCACAGGAGGAAACAACGAAATTATGTTTATATGTACGATCGTTATCCTTTTATTCATTCGCTACTTACAAACCATTAAGTAAAGTATTTCTGGATATCGTCTCCTCGTCAGGAAAAATTGAAACGGGAGGGGCATACAGAAAATTTTAACCAGCTTTTTTTAAGTAAATATAGTTTCTGAACCTTTGTAAGGGGTCGTTTCCATATTGTTCTTGTTTCTTTTTAACCCGTAAGGAAGCCTCCGTGCGCAAACCTTCTTTCTTTATTTTTCAAAATTTAAGTGCGTTTTTACGTCTCCTCCTATGAAAACTTGATTAATAATTTCACAATTATTGATCCTTTATTCTTTTATTTAATATCCTTTATTCTTTTATTTTATATCCTTTATTCTTTTATTTTATATAGCTCTAGCTAAGTACACCTATAGAGCTTATCATAACTACAATACTCAAAACACACCAATATTTAATATATTTTAATTATACTTTACTCATTTAAACACTATCTATTATTACACTATATATATATATATATATATATATATATATATATATATATATATATATATATATATATATAACTGAGCGTCTGTGTGTGTGTCTGGTCACTATTGGGCTGCTACATGGTTGACTATTATAGAAAACTGATCACATATAATGATAGAAGATGTATAGAGACATAAGAATGGGTATGTTTGATCTGGCATAATGATGATTCATTAAAATTGCGGGGTCTGCGTTCGCGCCTGGTCCACAAAGTATGGAAACAAAAAATTTAAAAATTAAAAAAATCGTTTACAAGTGTTTTTGATATAGATGTACATAAGAATACTTTGATAAGTATGTTTTAACTTGAATAGGGATGCTATAATAAAATTGTGGGGTCTGCGTTCGCGCCTGGCTTCCATAGATTGAAAATAGGCACAAACTAATAAATACTTTTCATATCTACCTGCGTAAGTATGATTTGATAATTATGTTTCAGTTTGAAGAAATATTGTATGGGGTGTTCGTTCGTGCCTGACCTCCATAGAATGGAAATATGTCACAAAGTTTAAGAAGGTCTGTTAATATAGATCCACAGAATATTGGGATAAGTGTTTCAGTGTGAACTGGTATGGTATAATAAATTATGGAGTTTATCTATTTTATTTTTACTTTCATCATATTTTGCTTTGGTTTTGATACCCCCAAATTCGAAGCTATCTCTTTTAAACCCTTCCTTTTCATAACCTACCATACTTTCATAAATCAGAGTCCATTTTCTGCAGGCTGATTTGAACCCAGTCAACGACGGGTACTTTTGCTAGTGTATATATATATAATATATATATATATATATATATATATATATATATATATATATATATATATATATATATATACATCGAAAGAAAACTGTTTGAACGAATAAAAATAGTTGGTTTGCACAAGCCACCTTACCTCATTCCTTGCAGAATTGTGTCCTCTGCAGATAAACAATAAAAGTAAAAAACGCTCCCAATATTTATAATGTTTCCTGAGAATATGCAATTCCATATTCAAGCTTTAAGAACTAACAACTATAAAAAGAAACAAAATGCCTCATTGTAAATTTCAAGAAACATGAAAATCTTTTTCAAAAGTTATTTTTCATTTTTTGATGCATACAAATTGGATAAAATGCAAAATCAATGTACAAGAATAACTTTCGGTCGAATGAAATGAGACGAAAAACAAACGCGTGTAAACAAAATGAATTATGACACATATGCTAAGTACAGCATCAATAAATATACAAACTCTAAGTAATTTTTTTTATTTGTTACATATATCAAAAGTTTACCGTTGAAATTCGATGTAATTTATCTATACATATATAAAATAGCATAACCACGTTAGATCATTGCTTAATACAACGATGAGGCTGGCCAGATGATCAGTTCGGAATGTTAGGCGTTGTATGTACTTAATTTCCGGGTGTTCATCTGGGTGCGCATTTACGCGATTGGGAGAGATGCACCCTCGGTCTTCGTTTTGACATGCATATATGAGATGGAATACTCATATAAAATCTGGTCTCTGTCTGAGACATTATTTTACACCGACTGAGATGAGCAGTTGTTCCCAAAAAGGGTAGATGTATATACAAATGGCTTCACCACTATAAATAATTCATGTGTGGATTTCAGAGCATGTTCGAAATTCATACATCCAAATATCATTAAAGCATTTAATTAAACTTTTTTTACACAAAATCACCACTTATCCAGGCCCGGAGGCCACTCAAGGATAAGAGCTAATAGGTATACATAAGTCAGTGTTATTATAGCGTAGTAAACATAGCAGTAGTGGGAATTTTGTAAATTGGATTACTTAGGGGGACGGTTTATCAAGAACTTGTTTACGTTGGACTTGAACACAATATTATTGTAGTCAGCTGGAAAGCAGGCAATCGAAGAAAGTTTTACAGTCGTACAGTTCTAAGAACGAAGCTTTTTTCATGGAATCTGCATTTAGGTTTAGGTACAGATAAAGAGCGAGGGAAACTATTGATAGTAGTTTTGCTAAAAGAATGCTTTTTCGTGAGATTTTGGCGAGGGGGGGGCCATAGATTGAAACAGTTTCCATGAGAGAGAAACGGGGTGGGCAATTCAGAATTCTACGATAGATTTCTCATGCTAAATATCTTTCATCTATTGAAATTATGAATTTCATTATTTTCAATTAGTATTGGTATAATCGAGAAAAAATATGAAAGATATTACTTTTAGTGCGTTATATATATATATATATATATATATATATATATATATATATATATATATATATATATCGTATCTAGTGATGATATCACGATATAAAATACTTGATAGCCTTGGCGAAGCATCAAGTATTTCCACCCATTAGAATAACCGGGAAAGTTTCCGCGGAATTTGTTAATGTTTCACCTGCCCCTATTAGCATTGGTTAAAACATATATATATATATATATATATATATATATATATATATATATATATATATATCAATGTCTAGTGTGTAGCATGGTTTAATATTCTAAAACCACGCTATCCGCTAGATATGGTAAAATAGTTTTCTTCTTTAAAATAAAAATTTTCTTTAACTTTTTTAATTTTCAATTTTTTTTCGTCTGATAAGATCAGTAATGATCGAAACGGTCTGCACATTGTAGCAAGATAGGACTATAATTACTTATAGAAAATAATATATATATATATAATTTGCTCTCTTTGATTGAGCACTATCAAGGATCCTCGTTAGAATTTATGATTCTAATTGTGTGTGTGTGTGTGTGTGTGTGTGTGTGTGTGTGTGTGTGTGTGTGTGTGTGTGTGTGTGTGTGTGTGTGTTAAAAAACCACGTATGCTCTTAGAAAAGAGATTTTTATTCTGAGGGATTTTTTAAGCATGAAAACAATGAGTTTTAATATTTTATTTTGTATATTTCAAGCAGTCCTCTGCTTTTGGTCAAAAATGCATGCAAATAAAAATGAAAGACGCTGATAAAAAAATTGGAAATTTGTAGCGTTCATTGCTTGCAGGACGTTGATAAAAAAATTGGAGATTTGTAATTTAGACAGTAAATTAGTAAATTCCGCACCCTCCCTTTTTACAAAAAGGGCACACTGGATAGGAGAAAAAATTAAATACAAAAATAAAAATAAATATGAATATAAAAAATAAAAATTGTCTCGGTCATTAAAAACCGACATTGTCTCTAACTTTGCCTTCGTTGATAGATAAGTAAATAGGTACAATATTATTAGCATTATTTAAATCTCTCACCATTGTTATTAATATTTTACTATATTTATCTATTAATAAGTTTGTTTCAACTATTACTATTATCATTAGGATAACTATTAATAACATTATTTTTGCCCTTCAACAAATGTGTTTCAGTTTTTAACGATTTATTATACATATTGAAATCAATTGCGTCTCTTTTTTGCCGTTTTTAATAAACGCTAATACCTTGCAGAAAGGTTTTTAAAAATTAAAAAAATACGACATTCTTCTTCCACAAATAGCAAAAATAATTCACGTGAACATTGTTGCAAGAAATGATCGCTGTCGAAAATATAAATTTCCAGTTCTTTTCAACATCTTTCGTGTTTCATTTCGATACTTTTTGTGACAAAGAGGCAGGACCGCTTGAAATATGAAAAATAAAATATTAAATACAAAAAACACACACCATTTTCATGCTTCAAAATGCCCCCATAACATTGCACCACTATTCTATAAGCATACGTGGATTTTAACATTATATATAAAGTCTATATTTCAAATTTCATTATGCTAACCATCTTACATATTATCCTTGAATTCAGTTGACACTTACAGTTCTTGACATGTTCTGTTTCGTACCAAAAAGCTAATCACTTATTTATTATATCAATCAGTTAATCTGTTTTGCCTTTAACTCATCAGAAAAAATAGCAGCAATCAATCCATCAAAAGGAAGTAAAATGCATTTGGTCATGATTAAAAGAAATCCGAAAATTGGAAGAGAAGCTGCAAGTACCTAAATTAAAAAAAAGTGAAGGAAAAATGTAGGAGTAAGAGGGGAATAGTAAGAAGGAGTCAGATAGTAAGAAAACTATCAAATGAACATATGAAACTGTGGGTGTAAAGATGGAAATGTGCTAAACGCTATCATAATTAAAGCACTTAAGCATAGTAAGTGCGAGTTTAAATTAATTTAAAATATAGAAAAGGTAAATGGGGGGGTAAGTTAAATATGTAATATTATGTCAAAATATCATTGATAATCTTTAAATAATTAGAAGTAAAAAAGAATTAAATTTCATTTAAAAATTCATATAATTACTTTAAAGAACATATCATAATGTGATTAGGGTACTTTTAATCTAATTATAAGGAGAATTAAGATGTATACAATGTTAAACAACAATTATACTCAATTGCTTAATTAGTTCGAGAAATGTTTATTAATACTTGATTTGAGAATATTAGTGTCGTAATATACGTGAAATTTGAATTTTAAAGAATTACATTCAAAATACTACTATTATTATTATTATTATTATTATTATTATTATTATTATTATTATTATTATTAATAATAATAATAATAATAATAATAATAATAAATATAAGTGTAGTTACTAAATAATTTATGATTTGATATTATCTAGAAATGAATTATTATATGCTTAATAACAAATGGAAATTATAATTAACCATTCATCTGGTGACTATAACTTAACTATCGAAATATAAAACTCATAAATATATATAAAATTCATAAATATAATAATATTGTATATTGAAGCGGTTCTAATAAGATATATTTAAGTTTTTTTCAAAGATCAATAACTCTGTTAAGCTTAAAGTTAAAATTTATTGTTTAATATTTTTTTCGCTTAAGGTAAACAATTATGTTTACGGATTATATAGCGAATTCATGAATTTTAACAAAATAAAATTATGTTTATAGAATTAAGAAATGCGTGGAATTTTAATTTATGTAATAATAAAATTAATCATAAAAGTTATAAGAACTTAATTATGTATTATAATGTCATTTTGGTAAATAAGCATACTTTAATTATAAATAATATATTTACTAATTAATAAATAGAAAATTTAATTAGAAAACTTAGTCATGTATTATAATGTATTTTTGGTAAATATGTATACTTTAACTATAAATAATATATTTACTAATTAATAAATAGAAAATTTAATTAGAAAACTCAATCATGTATTATAATGTTATTTTGGTAAATATGTATACTTTAATTATAAATTATATATTTACGAATTAATAAATAGAAAATTTAATTAGAAAACTTAATCATGTATTATAATGTTATTTTGGTAAATATGCATACGTTAATTATAAATAATATATTTACTAATTAATGAATAAACCATTTCTGGCAGATTATACCTAAATTAATCGATTTTTATCCTACGTATATGTGGATTTTAGTGACTTTATTTTTAAAATTCAAAATGACGCAGTGAAAAATAAATGCAAAGTATCTGGTATTTCTCTTTCAATTTTCGGATGTTTTAATCATGTCCAAACGCATTTTATTTCTTTTAGTGGATTGATTGTTGCTATTTCTTCTGGTGAGTTGGGGACAATACAGATTCACTGATTGATATGATAATTAAGTGATAGATTTTGTGCTAGGGAGCAGATACTATCAAGAATTGTAAGTGTCAACTAAATTAAATGAATTAATTGTAAGATGGTCAACATCATGAAATTTGGAATATACATTTTTGTCATTCATCCATTATATGATCTGTAATTAAATTAGGCTTCTTAAATAAGGATAGGTATATACAAAAAGGAATAATAAGTGAATAAAGAATATATCCACAATACAATATACTTAAACTATACTTAATATGTTTAAGTGCTTTAATTATGATAACGTTAAGCACATATCAATCTTTATATTCACAGTTTCATATGTTCATTAGATAGTTTTCTTACTATCTGCCATATATATATATATATATATATATATATATATATATATATATATATGTGTGTGTGTGTGTGAATAAAAATCAAAAACACATAATTTCGACCCATCCTCTGGTATTCCTCAGTAAGAATATATAATATATAAATATACATTTTATACATTATATTATATTATATTTTCCAAATTATATATATATACACACACACACATATATATATATATATATATATATATATATATATTTAGCGCTTTTGTTTTTGTTTTTTTTACACAGTGATCACCATTTATCAAGGCCCGGAAGCCACTCAGGGATAAGGGTTATTGCAAGTACATTACGTTAGTGTGGAGATTTGACTAAGTGTCTACCTAAGGGGGCCGTTAATTTGGAATTTGTTAACGTTGGACTTGAAGACATCCAAGTTGTAGTCCGGTGGGGAGCAGGCAGACGGAACAGAGTTCCAAAGGCGTGCAGTTCTAAGAAAGAAGCTGTGTTCATGGAATCCGCGTTTTGATTTAGGCACAGATATAGAGTGGGGGGAATTTTTTCCAGTGGATTCAGCTAGACAGGTGTTTTTCGTGAAAGATGTGCGAGGGGGGACCAGAGATTGGAGTTCAGACGAGCACCTGCCATGGAAATCACGATAAAATAAGGATAGACTCGCAACGTCTCTTCTGTGGGAAAGAGGTTGCAGAGTAGAGAAAAGGGCAACCCCCACTAAGCCACGAAGTCTATTTTGTACACTGTCAAGGCAGAATAGGCTGTTTTTAGCAGCTCCTGCCCAGATATGGCAACAGTATTCCATCCTTGGACGTACTTGGCTTTTACATAGATAGAGAATTGCATCAGTAGTGAGATATCTTCTGAAGCAGTAGAAGGATTCCACAATCTTCCCAGCCACCTTGGCAACAGACTTGATGTACGTGTTCCATTTCAGATCAGGAGTAAAGGTCAAACCCAGGAGCTTGTCAAAACACGGGGCCTCATCCAGACGAGAGCAATCCATCACAATTGATGCCAGATGGGGATCAGAGCGTTGATGATGTAAGGATAGGAGTTTGGTTTTGGATGCATTAAAGGTAACCAGCCACATCTTCCCCCACTGAACCACGCGCTCGAGATCAGAGGAGAGAGAATCAGAGAGAACTTTGTCATTTACAGCCTTTGATGTGTTGCCGTAGATGGTCGTGTCATCAGCATAGATGTCAACGAATGATTTTAGTATGTGTTTAGGGAGGTCATTGATGTAGATCAGGAAGAGAGTTGGGCCCAGGATTGACTTCTGAGGGCCTCCAGCATTTATATTGCAGGCCTCCGATTTTTGTCCATCTACCACTACTCTTATGAGCCTATCGGAGAGAGATGATTTAATGATTGAGAAAACATTTCCAGTTATACCGTAGCTGGAAATCTTGTGAAGTAGACCCTTATGCCATACCTTGTCGAAGGCCTTTGATATGTCAAGAGCAATTGCCCTAGAAAGGAAGCCTTTGTCAAGAGATTCACTAATCCTGTGGGATATAACCATCAGCACATCTGCGGTAGATCTTGCAGAGCGGAAACCATATTGTGTGTCACTAAGAAGGTTGTTTCTGCTGAGGTGGTTGACTATTTCTCTATTTAATATGGATTTCAGCAACTTACTCATAACACACAGGAGACTTATTGGTCTGTACTGAGAGGGAGATGACTTATCACTTGAATTCTTAAATACAGGGCAAATTGATGAGGTCTTCCAGGAAGTCGGAAAGCACTTCTCCTTAAGGCAGCACTTAAATAGTTTCGTAAGTATGGGAGCAAGTTCTGGTTGAAGCTTTTTTAACACTATAATTGGGATGCCATCAGGGCCAGTTGCTTTACTGGAATCTATTTATATGTATATTGCTCTTTGTATGTAAAGGTATATGTAAAGGTATACACAAGTAAGAGTTCACGCGTCCAGGGGCATGCTAAATAGGGATTTTAGCAGCTAGATGTCTGTTTTAATATATTAAAACTTCGTGTTAATACGGTGATATAAGGAAGTGAGAGAGAAGGAATTTCAAAGTTTAGGGAAGGAAATATCAGAATAAAAAAAGGACTACTACAATAAAGGCGTGTGATGTTTATGTTTTGACTCTTAACAACATTGCGGCGATGGGACAGAAGTGAAGAATATATTGATAGTTGTTAGTTAATGCATAAATCATTTATTTAAAAATTATTACGAATTAAAAATGATACGAAATATTAGTGTTCCTATTTACAATATCTCCCCACAGGACAGAGTCAGACACCAGGGTCGTTTTTTTAACGTGGAGAAAAGGAACAAAAATAAAAATTGCCTCAGTCGTGAAGGATTTCTCCTTCACTGACAGAGAACAAAAAATTGGAGTGCAGTATCTGAAGAACAGATGGTGTTTATTTGCTCCCCCACTGAGCAAATTAGGCACAAGGCCGTTTTTAATGTGAGGTAAAAACCAGCTCCCCTAAAAGTAGGCAAAAAGGGGGCACTCTGGTTACCAAAAATAATAATTGTCCCAGTATAGAGGGTTTCCCCTCCATTGACTGGTACAAATTATCTTAAGTGCAGCATCTGCCGGAACAGATGGTATTTATTTGCTCCCCCACTGAGCAAATTAGGCACAAGGCCGTTTTTAATGTGAGGTAAAAACCAGCTCCCCTAAAAGTAGGCAAAAAGGAGGCACTCTGGTTACCAAAAATAATAATTGTCCCAGTATAGAGGGTTTCCCCTCCATTGACTGGTACAAATTATCTTAAGTGCAGTATCTGCCGGAACAGATGGTATTTATTTGCTCCCCCACCGAGCAAATTAGGCACAAGGCCGATTTTTAATGTGAGGAGTGAAGGGGAAATGGGGACCAACTCCCCGGGGAGTAGGGGAGCTGGATAGTGACAATTGGTATGAAGGGTTGCCCCTACATTGACCAAGGTCTTATATGTGGGGTTTCCCCCACATATGGTCTTTGCTTGTAGTATCTGCCGGAACAGATGGTATTTATTTGCTCCCCCACCGAGCAAATTAGGCACAAGGCCAATTTTTAATGTGAGGAGTGAAGAGAGGGGGAAGGGAAAAGGGGACCAGCTCCCGAGAGGTGGGAAATGGGAGCTGGTTAAAGTTCAGGCATGTGGGGTTGCCCCCACACCTGGTTTTTGCTAGTCATAGCTAGTCATAGCTTGCAGTATCTGCCGGAACAGATGGTATTTATTTGCTCCCCCACTGAGCAAATTAGGCACAAGGCCGTTTTTAATGTGAGGTAAAAACCAGCTCCCCTAAAAGGGGTCACTCTGGTTACCAAAAATAATAATTGTCCCAGTATAGAGGGTTTTTATTTAAATGCTGCCCACATCAGCATTATGTGGCACAAGGCCGGAAAGTGGGAACCCCGCAGGCTCCCCTAAAGGAGGGGCACTCCTGCAATTTTAAAAATTGCCTGAGTAACCCCGTCGGCATTCCCCGGTCGGGGCGCCTCAGGCAGCAAGCAATAAACTTGCCCCACCGGAAAGCCCGGTGGCAAGGCCTGGGAGGGTGGACCTCCTAGGTATTACCCAGGCGGTTCCCAGTATAGAGGGTTTCCCCTCCATTGACTGGTACAAATTATCTTAAGTGCAGTATCTGCCGGAACAGATGGTATTTATTTGCTCCCCCACCGAGCAAATTAGGCACAAGGCCGATTTTTAATGTGAGGAGTGAAGGGAGGGGGAAGGGAAAAAGGGGACCAGCTCCCGAGAGGTGGGAAATGGGAGCTGGTTAAAGGTCAGACATGTGGGGTTGCCCCCACATCTGGTCTTTGCTAGTCATAGCTAGTCATAGCTTGCAGTATCTGCCGGAACAGATGGTATTTATTTGCTCCCCCACCAAGCAAATTAGGCACAAGGCCGATTTTTAATGTGAGGAGTGAAGGGAGGGGGAAGGGAAAAAGGGGACCAGCTCCCGAGAGGTGGGAAATGGGAGCTGGTTAAAGGTCAGGCATGTGGGGTTGCCCCCACATCTGGTCTTTGCTAGTCATAGCTAGTCATAGCTTGCAGTATCTGCCGGAACAGATGGTATTTATTTGCTCCCCCACCGAGCAAATTAGGCACAAGGCCGATTTTTAATGTGAGGAGTGAAGGGAGGGGGAAGGGAAAAAGGGAACCAGCTCCCGAGAGGTGGGAAATGGGAGCTGGTTAATGGTCAGGCATGTGGGGCCGCCCCCACATCTGGTCTTTGCTAGTCATAGCTAGTCATAGCTAGTCATAGCTTGCAGCATCTGCCGGAACAGATGGTATTTATTTGCTCCCCCACCGAGCAAATTAGGCACAAGGCCAATTTTTAATGTGAGGAGTGAAGGGAGGGGGAAGGGAAAGGGGGGACCAGCTCCCGAGAGGTGGGAAATGGGAGCTGGTTAAAGGTCAGGCATGTGGGGTTGCCCCCACATCTGGTCTTTGCTAGTCATAGCTAGTCACAGCCTGCAGCATCTGCCGGAACAGATGGTGTTTATTTGCTCCCCCACTGAGCAAATTAGGCACAAGGCCGTTTTTAATGTGAGGTAAAAACCAGCTCCCCTAAAAGTAGGCAAAAAGGGGGCACTCTGGTTACCAAAAATAATAATTGTCCCAGTATAGAGGGTTTCCCCTCCATTGACTGGTACAAATTATCTTAAGTGCAGTATCTGCCGGAACAGATACTACACTTTGATCTTGACCCGAATGCCAAATATTAGTGTTTCTCCTAAGATGGAATATTGCTGATACATCTAGGGATGCTGTTCGGTACAATTCTTCTTGTAATTTAGTCAGGGATGACCTTTCCCAGACATTCTTCCTCGGAAAAAAACATTGCTAGCCTTATTAACCCTACATTTCTATGGCTAGGACAACATCATATTCTTTTCATTGTTTTAACTCTCGAGTGTGTATCCGTCTATATCTTATGTGCTTTATATAGAGGGATGTGGTTTGCTTTTGCTTAAATGTGTCTAACTGCGTCGGATATATACTCGAGAGTCAAAACAATGAAACGAATATTCTGTCGCCATAGCCCTAATCATTACTTTCTGCTATGCGCCGCACTGAAATCCAATTTCTCGTTGTTCCCTGTAAATATTCACAGAAAGAACTCGTCTAGCTTCACCATTTTAAGAACTTTTCTTGTGTTTTATCTAGTTTCCTTATATCAAATGGAATTTTCGTGAACGGATTTCTTTTCGTAACACAAGACCAGGCGATCGCTTTCTTGCTGATTATGACATGATCGGCATCAAGTTGAATGTCAATGACAACAAATACTTGTTGATATGTCCCCCTATGTAAACAAACACTGCTTTTCAATTCTTGTTTTCAATTCTTGTTCTTCGGTCTCTTAGAATTACGATTTAGTTGGCCACATTACAAATAATATAAAAATAATTATGCTATAATGACACTAGCAGATGGCGCCGGCATTTCCCAACCGTAAAATACGCTCAAATATAATATTTTAATTTAGCCAGGTTGTGTATGTATCATTTCTTTATCGCTTATTTCATATTATATTGTACGCAATATATAGTCGTGATTTCAAAGGTCAACAGAAATATGACCTGAGCGCCAACGGCTAGTATCCTGAAACGAATCGGCCATTGCCAGTTGCATAAGAATTAATAGGGGAAATATACAGACAGTGAAATTTAACAATTTATAGTGAAGAAGGCGTAGAAAATGATATTAGTGAAAAACGACAAAACCAGCAGTTCTGAAATAAAAACAAAATGGAAGATTAGTAAGAATAGTGAAGTGTAATGCGAGGTTATGTATATATTAATTATTACGTCGACTTTTTTACGATCTTGATTGGTTTGGTTTGCTTGAAATTTTTGTTTTTATCAGATTCATGGAGGTCATAGACTGTTTCACTGTATCACAGCCCTATAGTGCGGCTAGATAAGCATCTACCTCTAACCAGGAATCGAATGTACAATCACCTATTCGATAATCGGCAGTTTTACTTTCAAGCGACGGGATTAGCTTTCGTAGATCATATCTACAGTGTTAGAATATAAACATTGGCCACCGCTCTTAAAGTACTTCATTTGTCCATTCACAAACAAAGGGTTAATTAAGTAGTAGGTGATAAAATTTAACGAAATTATTCTACCCATGATGGGAAGCTCTAGATTTTCACAAGAAGACTGTTTCGCTGTGTTATAGCTCTTCAGGCCGGTTAAACTAGCACAATCCCAGGTCATGAATCGAACTTACAATTATGTACCTGATAGTAGGCCATTCTAGCCTGAAGCCACAGGATCGGCAATCGTAAATCATTCTGCAATGTCTTTATATAGACATTGACCGCCACACACACACACACACACATACACAGACACACACACACACATCAACACTCACACACACACGCGCGCATACACACAAGCACACGCACATATATATATGTGTGTGTATGTGTGTGTGTTGTTTATAAAAAAATGTACTATCCACAGACAAGCTTGTTTTGTTTATATCAAAATTCACCAGCATTGAATATAGCTATCTTACCGTTTATCAACTTCAACCCTTAGTCACCGCCAATTTATTTAAGATCAAACATGTATGCCTACGCGCCCGATGAAGTAATCAGATGAAAGAGAAATAATTTGTCCCATATTATTTTTATAGTATACTTAGTTTGCAAAAATGATTCGATTTGTAAGGGTTAACATCATGCATTTTGCGTGATCTAAATCATTTTCGTAAAAGTGCTCGTTTGTTAAAGAGGCTAACTATTATCATTGATAAGTGTATTTGAATATGCACAGACGAGCTTGTTTGATAGCTGGTGTCGGATTACATTCGCTGAAAGTGGGTTCGATATTCCAGATTTTAGTTTGGGGTGAAATATTGTACTTTATATATCATTCATTATTATACCTGCGGACAAACACAAGCAATAGAAGAGAAATTCAATTTGCTGTTTCAGGTTTTGATAAAATATCTTTATTTCATAATCAATATGAGTTGAGGGAGTGGCACTCGTCTGACAAGACGTTTCAATCATCATATATACTCCTATAAATCCGGTTTTGTGTGTGTATTGATATTCATATTAAAACCCTTTCTCTATTTATTTAAAAAGAAAATACAACTTTGTTTTATATGGGTTGTGAAATTGCATTCACTAGCTGATTTGCATATTCTTTAAAACATTCATTTTAATTAATCCCCTATTATTTTTTTCGGTTTTATTGTGGGATGATCATCTTTAGTTAATTATTACGTATAATTATATTAATGCAGATATTTTACATGATTTATACTTGCATGATATTTACGTAAAAAGTTTATAGTAAACACCAAACTGTTTTCATATATATTTATGTATACGTATATATTTTTGTTGAAAAAAATTTTGCCTACCAAACCCCTCCCAGAGTTATTGGTCTACAGGCACGAAACGTCACATATAAGGTATTTGAATCCATGCGAAACTTTATATATGGGTTTTAGCTCGGAAAAATCGGTGCAAAAGTGTAAAAATAAAAAAAATAAAATTTGCCAGGTGAAGGTCGAACGCTGGCATTACGAATGCATAACGTAGTAGCTATTGGTTCATGTTTTGATTTTTAGCCCCCCACATTAAACATGTCTTCATAGCTCAGTCCTTGACGGCAGAGGCAAAAATAAATCGTAAACTGAACGTTTTGGTTTCGATTCTCGGTGGTGGCACACGCGTTTTTTTTTAACTTTTAAAATCAGTATATATTACGTCCAATAAAATCTATAATATAAATCTCACATGTCTGATTAAATTTATGTATGTGTGTTTGTATGTTTGTCTGCCTAAAACTTTCGACAGAGGCGACAGATTTTCATGAGATCGGTATCGTTTTAAAGCTCGACCCTTCGGACCACATCGAAACATTGGCTAAAAACATTATTTACTTTACCCTCAACTTGGTACTGTTTGACAGGGAGGGCTCGCTTTTCTCGCCGATATTTTCAAAAGCTATCCTCTCTTTTCGATTGACTAGAACTAATTTAAACCTACGTCCCTTCCGGTTTGGCGATGGGCGAAACAGCAAAGACGTCACTTTTTCACATTTTTTTCCTCCTTCGCAGTACGGATTCGAGCCTGCCTGCCCACTACCACTTTTTTTCTTTTTTTTTTTTTTGCTCATAACACAGCTCCAAACACCCGGGCAAGCTGTATGTGTGTGTGTGAGTGTGTGTGTTTGTGTGTGTGTCTGTGTGTGTGTGGGTGTGTGGGTGTGTTTACGGCATAATCACTTTGGCAGACCGGTTCTCGTCAGATCACCGGTTAAGCACCGTTGAACCTGGCTAATGCCAGATGGGTGACCATTTGGCAATTGTAGGCGCTGTATATGTTTTCGCTTATCTCGGCATTGTTTCCAGTCGTATCGAACCTCCGATTGCCACTGATATTTAACAATGTCGACTAAGGATAGGCGTTGTTGGAGATTGCACAACTCTTGCCACAAAAATTCCATGCGCAGATACCCTTACAGTGGGTATCCATAGTCTGTCAAGACTGAAAGAAGCTACCATCTGTGTATGTCTATATTAATAAATGCAAAAGATGCAGATATTATTTCATGTATTTTCGTCTTTTTTATGGACGCACATACACTCACACACGCGAACACGCATATATTTATAAATAGTTATATAACGTTACACATGTTTGCACACGTGTTTACATGTACACACTTGGGATCCACCGCGTTGTAGATTCCGTCACAAAGAGGACAAACACAAGCAATAGAAGAGAAATTCAATTTGCTGTTTCAGGTTTTGATAAAATACCTTTATTGCATAATCACGCCGGGTGTCTCGTTACGGCTCTGACGTCCTCACGTGTCTCTAACCTGATCGTGATCTTCTCAAACGTGAACCCTGCACAGGTTTTTTGGGTTTTTTTTTTGTAAAATTTTACTTTCTTCCTTGCCGTGACGTCATCTCGCACAAGGCTCGGATTTTTCGTACTGCTGGGATACTCTCTCTGTGCTGCTTATACACACACATATACATATGCATATACATATGCATATATATATATATATATATATATACATATATATATATAAAAGGCTGGGTTGTGAATTACGTGGTGGAAGCGCTGATTTAATTGCAAAATAAAATACATGTGGGATACCTTTGAAAGGCAAATTACAACGCAATACTATGAAAAATAATCAATATTTATTTGTTTCAAATAAATATTTCGAATTTATACTCCTTCCTCAGAATTTTATACATTTTTCCTCTTTTATTTTCTTGACCTTAACTTCATAATTGAAGAAAAAAATCAGTTAGTAAAATGTCGGCGTGTTGTCAGTGTTATTTTGAAATGACACAAGAGTATACAGACACACATACACACACATATATATATATATATATATATAACTACTTCATTTACTCACATAAATTTAATATACGAAAGTATAGATTTATGCGTAAACTTTAAGTATTTACTTCAAAAGTGCTCAATACGTAGATAGAGCTAGTTAGTAATTTATAAAATATATATGGCGATTAAGCTACACTGAATATTCTACGTTTCATCAACTATAGGATTCGTCAGGCTTATGCGCGAATTCTGTGGTTGTTTCTTGTTTTTATATATGTTGAGGATTTCTAGTTAGCCAATCAGCTTTCTAGTATCCACCGCGCCCCTTCCTATCAGCCAATGGGCATGCATTTTATCGAACAAAGAATCTGTTTTAGAACTAGGTTAGTGGTTTAAGGTAGATCTTTTCCTTCCTTTTTTATATATATAAATATACCTATGTGTACACACATACATGCACACATATATATACACACATATATATATATATATATATATATATATACATATATGTGTGATCTTTTAAGTATATTCATGTTTATTTAATTCATTTATTTGTTTGTTTTCCATTGTTATTGTTAGTTTTAAAGCTATTTTGTATCGCTATCCTAGAGTAAGTTTTATTTTGTGAACACAGTTGTTTGCTATTTCTCGTCTACAGTTTAATAGATTTTGAGGTTCTTTAAAGTACAGGATAGCAATATTTTCATGGAGGCATAATTTACATGGGTCGTCTAAATGTTTGCACGTGGTAGCTTGTCTCATTATTTTCCATTCGACTACCAGCTAATGTCCGCTTTCTTTGAGTTCCCAGTATTTATTCGCTAGTGTTGTTCGTTATTAGTATTTTTATTTATGGTATGGTTGTTCTTGTCCGGGGTTGGTTTGTTATTATTATTATTATTATAACTATTATTATTATTATTATTATTATTATTACAAGAACAACCATACCATAAATAAAAATACTAATAACGAACAAGAAAAATTCAATTGTAGACACCACACACTTTGCCCAGTCTAAAATAAATGTCTAACAAAAAGTGTAGTTTATCAAGCAACAATATTTGCGAAAGAAAACCCGAATAACAAGAAATATTACATAGGCATGACTTCTTTAGATTTCAAAACCCGATACTATGACCACAAAAGTGCATTCAAAAATAAAAAAAATACCGTATAAAAACAACACTAGCGAATAAATTCTGGGAACTCAAAGAAAGCGGACATTCGCCGGTAGTCGAATGGAGACAAGCTACCACGTGCAAACATTTAGACGACCCATGTAAATTATGCCTCCATGAAAATATTGCTATCCTGTACTTTAAAGAACCTCAAAATCTATTAAACTGTAGACGAGAAATAGCAAACAACTGTGTTCACAAAATAAAACTTACTCTAGGATAGCGATACAAAATAGCTTTAAAACTAACAATAACAATGGAAAACAAACAAATAAATAAATTAAATAAACATGAATATACTTAAACGATCACACATATATGTATATATATATATGTATATATATGTGCATGTATGTGTGTACACATAGGTATATTTATATATATATATATATATAAAAGGGAAGGAAAAGATCTACCTTAAACCACTAACCTAGTTCTAAAACAGATCCTTTGTTCGATAAAATGCATGCCCATTGGCTGATAGGAAGGGGCGCGGTGGATACTAGAAAGCTGATTGGCTAACTAGAAATCCTCAACATATATAAAAACAAGAAACAACCACAGAATTCGCGCATAAGCCTGACGAATCCTATAGTTGATGAAACGTAGAATATTCAGTGTAGCTTAATCGCCATATATATTTTATAAATTACTATATATATATATATATATAGTTATGTATATAGTTATGTATATATATAGCCATCTACATACAGTACTGTTTCGCTGTATCACAGCTCATCCTTGCGGCTAGACAGGCAACTACCTCAAGCTAGGATCGAAACCCGACCGGCCAAACGACAGTCAAAACTTCTAACCATTAAGCTATACGGTTACTGCTGTGCGGGTAGTGAATTAACGATGTTTTGA
Source organism: Euprymna scolopes (assembly GCF_053919585.1). Taxonomy (NCBI): domain Eukaryota; kingdom Metazoa; phylum Mollusca; class Cephalopoda; order Sepiida; family Sepiolidae; genus Euprymna; species Euprymna scolopes. Next base: position 133,439,682 of record NC_136490.1, on the reverse strand, counting down.
CATCGTCCAAATGCCTAAGTTCGATTTGTTTACACAAGGCGCATCGCTTAACATGTTAATGGCAGTCTTTGTATCATTTCCCCATATGCTCAACCCAAATGCTATTTTAAGCTTTCTTTAAGTCTGGGGAGATAATAGATCCCACTTAAAAGTTATTCTGTGCAGGGAATTTATGCTGAAACAAGTGTTGTGTAAACCTTAACCAGCATCCATGAGCCCAAAAATGACTTCTTTTTTTTTAGTCCTACCGATGAATTCACACGCTCAAGCAGGCATGATACTGAAGATGGTCATTGAGATCAATTATTACATGCTTCCAGCATTTCAAGCCTCCACGCGTCACAACTTTTCCATCGCCACAAGACCACTTTTATAGACAAATGCCTGAGGGAGTATCTATACACAGATGATGTTACAGAGTCTTAGCTTTGTACGACAGCTAAGCCTCTCTCTCGGTTCAAAATTTTGAGATCCAGCAACAAGCAAGAGCAAGATAACCAGCAACAGGTAAAACTGCAGACCAGCTTAATGCGGGTACTAGTCTCCGCTTTATGGTTTTTTAAATCAAAGATTAGCTTCTCCTAGAAAGGTTGCCTTCACCACGGCTTACAGGAGCACTTTCAACCCCGATACACACACACACACACACAGAGGAATATATATGAATATATACATGCATACATACGTATGTATACATTCCCGTTTTTTTTTATTTTCATCCAGTCGAAGTTCTTAGAAATTAAGCCCCCCCCCCTTCCTCAGGCTAACACTTAAACTCTATGGGAGATACATATATTAGAATGTTCCAATGAAATTATTCATCATACAAACACTAAGTTAGTAAAGAAGTTACGAACATAATTTTCCTCTCCATAATTGACTATTTTATGTTATAGCATATATTTATCTTCATCTCTTGCTCTTACTTGATTCCAGGACAAGAATTTATATAGTTTGGTAGAGTATCTAGTTCGGGTTATACTTGAGATAACATACCTTGAAGAAACTGCATCATTCTTCGTGAAAGTTAGTGTGAAATAGCCATATCAAAGAAATCTTATTTGGGTTGCGAATACTATGTGATGTTGAAGATTTGGTCAGGGTTTACTTCTTGGAAAAATATCCTCATGCAAGGTTGTCCTTTTAAACCTCTGTAAAGAGAGACCTTAGATACTCGAGAATAGTGACTAGTAGACATTCAAGTTCTCTCAACAGTAGGTTATTTCATATGATAGTGCAATGTATGCTACACTGCATTATGAACTAAAACAGTGCGAGAAGGCATGTGACGCTTTCTACATGTGGACTGCGATGGGCCCCCAACTAGAGCAGGTAATCAATCGATTTGATTGAAAAAATATGCAATTTCACCGATTTACATGACAATAAAAATATGTGTGAAAAATTTAGTGACCATCATTAAAGTCCGGGCAACGTCGGCTCTCCCTGCTAGTATATATATATATATATATATATATATATATATATATATATATATATTGCAAAGGTGATAAATCATGCATGAACATTATTTACACATAAAAATATGTATATCATAATACACATACAAATGCATATATAATTCAAGGAAATTTCATTTTTTAAATTGTATAATTCAGAGATTTAGAGTTGCAAAGGCAGATTGAATTTATATATAAATGTATTTATTCATGAATACATTAATAAGTTAATATATATGTGTGTGTGTGTGTGTGTGTATGTTTCTATTTGTGTTCGCATCTATGTACATGCAGTATATCATAATAACATGTTTGTTTGTTGGAAATGCATCAACCTTTTCTCCGTGAATATCATTCTTTTTTTTTCTTTATAAATTCGAAGCCCAATTTGATCTATATGTTGTGGAATGCCAATCAGTTTTCTGTAAGCGTAAAGACAAAAAAGATCAACACACTTTTATTTACTTGTGAATATTTAATATGAATTTCCAAAAAGCTGTCGTTCCGATTCTCATAAATATGGACGAAGTTGTCAGAAGTTTGAACAAATAATCTTAGAGTTTATATTAATAAGTAAAAAACAACGTTGTTTCATTTTCATCGAGGAATATACTTTATAAGAAATGAATCAAAACTCTGTCTTAGCTTACTTTTTAATGAATATATTTTACGTTTAAATTACATTAACTTACTGGTCGTCTTGATGACAATAACCGGCCTGGAAGACAACTTGCAGGCTGTCTATAGTGTTATTGATTAATTTAAAAATTGCGTTTGAAAAGTAACGGGACTGGGTATGTTACATGAACTATAAGCAGAAAAGGGATATCCGGATTTAATTATCACTTTACGTTATATGAAAGGTTTTTTTTTTATTATTGCGGTGCTGAGTGTTTTTGCCACACATATCACCCCCTGCAACTCACCCTTCATCTGACATTGGACAACAGGAGATAGCAACTCAATGTGCCTATCGGATTGAGATTATGTGCCTCTTTAAAAGGTCATCAAAATTTGACGGAAAGTGATCTTCATGACGCGTGGTTATATGCTGCATTGTGCGTTGTTGAAATAGTCCGTGGATAAAGCAGAGCATCCTCAGCTTGCCTGTTTAGAAAGATGGAATCTTGACTGGAGTAGTTGTCCATTGCGAAGTTGTAAGGTTGGGTTTTGACTGCGAGTAGTTGCCCATTGCGACTCTTGCATGAAGTGGACCGAACATTCTCACTGAGCGCTTTGTTCACAGTCGCAAGTCAGTCAACCATATATTTCGCTAAGATACGCATCGTCTTGCCTTTTTATAGATTTCTCACGACTTCATAGAATATTAATAGTGCGAGCGCTTTCTATGGTAATTCCTGTAAGACATTGAACTCACATATCATTGAAATAGTCCAGGTCACATCTCATTTACTTCATTGAATTCAAGGAGTAAGATTTTGCAGCGGAGCATTTGCAGTGAAGACATGTACACACATATATATGCATAACTTTATGTTCTGAAAAGTGTATGTCCATTTTATTAAGCTTAGTTAATCTTGACAATGTTAATTAACTTCATTAAATATAAACATTTAAAGTATATATTTGTTTACAAACGTAGTATATATATATATATATACATATAGCTACTTCATTTACTCACATAAAATTAATATACGAAAGTATAAATTTATGCGTAGACTTTAAGTATTTACTTCAACAGTGCTCAATGCGTAAGTAGAGCTACTTAGTAAGTTATAAAATATATATGGCGATTAAGCTACACTGAATATTCCGCGTTTCACCCACTCTGGGATTCTTCAGGCTTATGTGAGAATTTTGTGGTTGTCTCGCGTTTTTATATACGCACCTTCTATTGAGTTTTTATTTAGCCAATCAGCTTTCTAGTATCCACCACGCCCTTCTTAATCAGCCTATGAGCAGACACTTACAGGACAAAGGGCCATTTGACACCCCGGTTTACCCGTTCTTATATATATATATATATATATATATATATATATATATATATATATATATATATATACATGTTTGTGTATGTGTACCCATGTTTGTGTATGTGTACCCATCAAATGTTCGACCTGTTTCATGCTGAATGTTTTGCAATAAAATAGAAGCAAAACAAAACATCTCTCTGTTATGAAATTAATAAGAAAACAGTTACTTAATCTCAATTTTTCTAATCACATGTTAAATACTAGTAATTATCATCTCTATTAATTCCCCGCTGCAAGAAAAATCTGTAAAGGGATTTTCACTACTAAATGAAAAATCAACTTAAAGATTTGTAAGAATGACTTTAATATGAACAAAAGAATAAAATCGGATAAGAGGAATAGAGAAACATCCACATATTTGTTGGGGGTCCTCAACAATTTTGGATAGGCTCATTTTGGTATCCATTAAGATCTAGTAAACTCGACTCAAAGCAAATAATAGTGTTAGATATACAGTGTGCATATAAAATTGTTAGTTGAGAATAGCAGGAAATCGAGATCGCTGAGAAATGATGGTAATAGATTAGAAACGGATATGATGTCACATGGTTTAAAGGAAAAGTGTGGTGTAGAAGAACGAAGTTCATCTTCAATCGCGCAGTACGTAGATGTGTAAGATGACATGGGTTGACAAAATATAATTAATTAATCACCCTCCACAGTTCAGTTGTTTGAAACAATAATGAATTTAAATAATTGTCCGCTATCTTCAATCAGTCGTCCTCGGTGAGTTCTTCTTAAAGCTATGAGAGAAGAGTATTTAACGTGTGGCCTTAGTTTGGTTATTGGGCATCACACAAGCGAATACACGGATAAGCTGTAACTAAAGATTGGAATATGTGAACTTTTGTGATTATTTTAAAGATTAAACCATGTAGTTACTGCGCGCGTATCAATCAAGCGGAATTATTACAGTAAATAAAATACCCGTCTCTCTTAATACGTGTCCTTCAATTTTCTTTTACTATTTCTAGTTTTTGTGAAAAAAAATCACATTTTGTAAATCATTTGTTTGCGAATAAATTATTTTATCAGATAAAATTATTATCTAAATAGATTTATGCAAGGAGTATTTCTTCAAATAATGTTATTTTTATGTTCTTAGATGTATTAATTTAAGGGGAGATAAGAAGTAAAGTTTATAATAAAGGTCATAAAGAACTCGTATTTAATTGAAAAGGGCACGATGAAAATAGAGCTGAAATGATCTAGAGTATCCGTCCCCTTGGAAAGTGTTACTACGTTACTCTGGACTTATCTAAAAAAGTAGGATATAGATGATGTGTTCTAATGTATTGATGGTCAGGGGTGTGGGTAGGGGTCGTGTTTGAGATACGACTGCTATTGTTTAGAGTTTTGCAAGGTCGAGACTAAGATTCAAATTGTAAGGTTAATAAAAACAAATCGTATTATTAAGATTATCCGGACTACTGTTCACACTTAAAAAAATATTTTAACAACTTTTCGTACGATGTAACCGACCGTCCTCAGGTGTGTCTTGTTATTGTTGTCTGCCAAGAATTTCGAGCGTAACCTTTATTTAAACAAGGTGTATCACATGATATCGTTATGTAACACACGAGTGAGTATACGTCCTCAATAATTCCCAAGTACCCGTGTCGTAGTGTATTAATTGCTTGGTAATATTAATTTGTACTGTTTAACTCTTCTGGAGGTTGGAATTTAAATACAGACTTTAGTAGTGAAAATCAGTTACAGATTTTCTTGTAACGAGGAATGAAGCGAAATGTTTATTACTAGCATTTAAGATGTGCTGAGAAAAGGTGCGATGGAGTAAATGTTTTCTTATTTATTTTATAAAACAGGAAGAGAGAGAATGTTTAATTTTGCTTCTATTTTATGGTAAAACATGTAGCAGGAAACAGGTCGAACATTTGAAGGGTAATCAAGATATTCAGTCCCACACATACACAAATATATATATATATATATATATATATATATATATATATATATATATATATAAAGCTGAATGTCTGCCTGTGTGTGTGTCTGGTCACGAATAGGCTCCTATATGATTGACTATTATAGAAAACTGATCAGATATAATGATAGATGTATCGAGACACAGGAATGGGTATGTTTGATCTGGCAGAATGATGATTCATTAAAATTGTGGAGTCTGGGTATGAGCCTGGTCCACACAGTATGGAAATAAACAATGTAAAATTAAAAATACGTCTACAAGTGTTTTTGATATAGATGTACATAATAATACTTTAGTAAGTATGTTTTAATTTAAATAGGGAGGGTATAATACAATTGTGGGGTCTGCATTCGCGCCTGGCCTCCATAGAATGGAAATAGGCACACACTTTAATAAAGACTTTTCATATGTATCTGCGTAAGTATACTTTGATAATTATGTTTCAGTTTGAAGAAATATGGTATAATAAAATTATGGGGTGTTGGTTCGCGCCTGACCTCCATAGAACGGAAATATGTCACAAAGTTTAACAAGGTTTTTTAATATAGATCCACAGAATATTGTGATAAGTGTATCAATGTAAACAGGTATGATATAATAAATTATGGGGTTTATCTATTTTATTTTTACTTTCATCATATTTTGGTTTGGTTTTGATACCCCCAAATTCGAAGTTATCTCTTTACACCCCTTCCTTTTCATAACCTATCATACTTTCATAAATCAGAGTCCATTTCCTGTAGGCTGTTTTTGAACCCAGTCAACGACGGGTACTTTTGCTCGTATATATATATATATATATATATATATATATATATATATATATATATATATAAATATATACATATATATATATATATTTATATATATATATACTACGTTTGTAAACAAATATATACTTTAAATGCATATATTACAATTAAATTATTAAAAAGTACCAAACTTATACGGCTAGATCGCGTTGATACACCGGTTCTCGTCAGATCACCGAGGTTAAGCAACGTTGAGCCTAGCTAGTACCAGATGAGTGACCATTTGAGAAGGCGAGGCTATCCTTCTCCTGGGGATAAATGAGTCTCGTTTAAGCTGTTGTAGGCAACCTATTTAGTGATGGCGTCATGATAAAACATGCCCTTGATACCCCTAGCAAAGTATATTGTATTCAGCTACGGACGAGATTTGAATTACACTACAAACTCGTGTAGTGAGTTCAATCTCGGCTACGGCTGCATGTTACTTATTTTATGCGGAGGACACCAAAAAACCAATTACAGATTACTAAGGAGTTCTATCTAATCATGATTGCTGGAACGAGAATATACTACCCATGTGGATGAAATAAAGAATTCACTTTGCGATTTCGAGATCGGCAGAATAATTCCTGGGTTCGACAGAAAGATGTCCGAGTTCGACAACATACAGCTTAATAAGGTCGAAACGTTGTACGAATAATATTCAAGGTGAGAACAATAGTCAGATCAATTCAAATAATACGATTTAGGAAGGTATTTTTCAGAAAACCTAACCATGCTAAAAGTTGTTTTATTACCTGAACTCATATTATAAACGTTATAGATATGGAGATATTTAAAATTATTTCGACCGTCAATTATCTGTATACGCGCATCGCAGGATGAATACCGCTAGTTTATGACATTTGTAGACCGTTATCATATTTTTAGTAAGGGGGTGCATGGAGTCAACACTCTAACGTGTAAAAAAATATGAACATAAGCAATAAGTGGGGGATTCATACCACATTGCATCATCAATTAATTAAGAACGTGTAAAAAGAGTAAGATAAGTATTGTATGTGTGTTTTGTTTTCATTTTTAATTTTACGAAAGGTTTAAAACGCGCAAGTGAATTTATTAGCGATCGAGATGAGCGCCGGGTAAAATTAGTTGATGAAGCTGACATCATTGATACCATCAGACGGTTCGCATTGTGTTGTACATACAGCTTTATTGCATGGCTGATTGGGACTTCGATATCGACAGTAGGTAATAAAAAGAGTTCTTTCGATAATGTATATCTTTTGTATTTACTTAGTATATACTTTTATTCTTTTCGGTTTATTTCCATGTTTATTTTGTGTTAAATTGATTGGATGTCATTCACAAGAGGAACGAAAAGTAATTGCCCTTTTTCTGTATATTCTTCACAACTTTGTTGAGGAAATTAAAAAGTCTCCGATGTGTTAGAATTATTTTCGTCGCCGTCTCGGGGAAGAAAGTGGGGAGGGGGGAATTTACATGTGAGATGTTTATTGCAAAACTTGTTTGGCACACAATTGTATGGTTTCGCCTACATTCCGAAAACGGTAATGAATGAGACCCATCGCAGACACCCAAACAGTTAGCATGATCTTCTATTGGTGCAACTCTGGCTTCAGGAAGCGCGGTAGAGTTTCATCGGCGTTAAGCATTGAGTTGAACGTCGCCAGTTGTCGTAAAGAAACCACTTCCCATTGTAAATCACAACCCGATCGAGAAACGGGTTGTTCTTGTTGCGTTAAAGAAGAAACGATGACACTTCGTATGGTTGTCGTTCAACTCGTGAGGAAACCATTTATGAAGTTCTTTTGTCTTCCATATCTTTTTAAGTGGTTGAAAACCGTCATATACGTTACGTCTAATTCAGAAGCAAGTTCTCGAATAGTTGTACATGGATCGGTTTCGACTTAGGCTCTAAATTGATCGTTGTCAACATCCGATGGCCGACCACTACGCTCATCATCTTCAGACCTCTCATCGACGCCACGAAATTTCTTAAAGAACTATTGTTTTGTACGTTAAGTAGTGGTTACTGGGCCAAAAACCTCGTTGATATCGCGAGCTATTTCAGCATCTTTCGGCTTAATTTGAATAGAAATGAAACGATTGTACCAATTTGCTTTTTTCCCAACCTTGTTAAAAGAACACATAACTATTAAAACTATCATAATTTAATCGAGTAGATAAAGCGAAAAACGCTTTGTAAAATGATTTATAAAGTAAAGGTATTGTAAGGAATGCTTAATTAAAAATTCATCATTTCAAATAAAAATTAATATTTGCTCAAGAAGCTTCTTGTCAACCTGATATATATATATATATATATATATATATATATATATATATATATATATATATATATATATATATATATATGGCGATGAAGCTACACTGAATATTCGGCGTTTCATCCACTCAAGGATTCGTCAGGCTTATGCGCCTGAGGAATCCTAGAGTGGATGAAACGCCGAATATTCAGTGTAGCTTGAGGAAACCTAGAGCGGATGAAACGCAGAATATTCAGTGTGGCTTAATCGCCATATATATTTCATAAATTACTAACTAGCTCTAACTACGTATTGAGCACTTTTTAGTAAATACTTAAAGTTTACGCATAAATCTAAAGTTTCGTATAAATTTATGTGAGTAAATGAAGTAGTTATATATATATATATATATATATATACAATATATTCCAATGTTATAATATACAAAAAAACACGTTATATATATATATATATATATATATATATATATATATATATATATATATATATATATAACAGGTGTTTTTTTTGTATATTATAACATTGGAATATATTGTATATATATATATATATATATATATATATATATATATATATATAAGGTGTTTTTTTTTTTTGTATATTATAATATTGGAATATATTGTATATATATAGAGACCAAATCAAAATATTAGGAAAATAAAGAATTATTTTACTTGTTTGAAATTCATCACAAATAAATTTCGAAAGACTCCATCTTCAGTGTGTTTGTTTCTTTTTATTCGTTGTGATTTGGTTTCAAGCGCACTTTATGCGTATTTTATTTTATTCAAATGAAAACAACGTTTATATATTGAACTCTCATTCTTAACGCTATTTTCACGTTACCTACGCACAGTTCAAACATCTCAAAATACAACCGCCAGATACAACGCGCGGCTCTATACAAACAGACTCCCTGCTCCAAATTTACAGCATGGCAAGGAAGAAGCAAAAGAAAAAAGAAACAAAATAAAACAACACACTGAAGATGGAATCTACCTCCGACATATATTTGTGATAAATTTCAAACAAGTAAAATATATGTTTATTTTTCTAATATTACGTTGGGACTTGGTTTCAAGTGCATTTTATGCGTATTTTATTTTATTCAAATTAAAACAACGTTTCTATTGAACACTAATTCTTGATATATATATATATATATATATATATATATATATATATATATATATATATCTCGCAAACCAAAATTCTATGAAGGGGGTTTTCCACGTCGACTGCAGGCACCCTTGTGGCTGAAAAGCCCGATGCGGGCTTATACATACATACATACATACATACATACATACATACATACATATATATATATATATATATATATATATAGATACACACACACACACACACACACACACACACATATATATATATATATATATAATATAAAGGTGAATGGCTGAATGTGTGTGTCTGTGTGTCTGTGTGTGTGTATGTGTGTATGTGTGTGTGTGTGTGTGTGTGTGTGGTCACGAATAGGCTCCTATATGTTTAACTGTTTTAAAAAAACTGATACTTTGATAATTATGTTTCAGTTTGAAGAAATATAGTATAATAAAATCGTGGGGTGTTCGTTCGTACTTGACCTCCATAGAATCGAAATATGTCACAAAGTTTAACAAGGTTTTTTAATATAGATCCACAGAATATTGTGATAAGCGTTTCAGTGTGACCAGGGAAGGTATAATAAATTATGGGGTTTATCTCTTTTATTTTTACTTTCATCATATTTTGCTTTGGTTTTGATACCCCCAAATTCAAAGTTATCTCTTTGCAACCCTTCTTTTTCATAACCTATCATACTTTCATAAATCAGAGTCCATTTTCTGTAGGCTATTATTGAACCCAGTCAACGACGGGTAATTTTGCTAGTATATATATATATATATATATATACATATATATATATATATATATATATATATATATATATATATATATATATATATATATATATTCACACCCGGATAATAAATGATTTTGCTTCATAAGTCTATCCTTTTGCAAATCAATAACTTTTGTTATTTATCATTAATTCTCAGGTTTCTAAACATGTTTATGTTAAAATATCGATCGCTTAAACCAATTCAAAGGAGTTTCTTAATTATTCGTGCGATAGTTGATATTATTATTATTATTATTATTATTATTATTATTAGCACTCATCACTCTTTATAAGCGTGACTAACGTGCAAGTTATAAGTTTAGAAAACAAAAATAAAAGAATATAACACAATCTACAATCGGGTAAAAATATTTTCCCCAACAGAACAAATTAACACCAACTTCATCCTCATTACGAAGAATAACATTAAATAATATATATATATATATATATATATATATATATATATATATATATATATATATGTATATATGCATATATATATATACATATATATATATAACTTTTTAAAGAGAAATACGCATTTGAATGTAATAGATAAAATTTAGAAAACAAGAAAAACAACTCAAATCTGTTAATTTCTATTAAATTAGCCGATACATTAATATTTAAATGGGCTTTTCCGTAAGATCAACCAAGGTAAATGTTTCTCGCATGATTTTCCCCTTAGGGGTCCCCCCTTTTTTCTTTCACTTCAAAAAATGCTACATCATCAAAAGTGTATTTATTCATAAAGTCTGAAAAAATGCTGGTTTCTGAAAATTTTCAAACGATATAATGCTTTAAATTGTCGAACTGGACATTGAAACAATTGTAACATAAAAGGAAATACACTTTCTGTTGCCATCAACACCTTGTCTTGAAGTCTTGATTTTGCACACACAGTATATTAATGCTCAATTATGAAATGTGATAATTTTGTAGCTTAATCCTTAAGTCAACCACTTTTGGCTTAAAAACTATTGGTATATGAAAATTTATTGAATTACACGAACTCAGTATATTACATATAAGTCTCTCTCTCTCTCTCTATATATATATATATATATATATATATGTATATATATATATATATATATATATATATATATATAATTATACTTCAGAATAAATGAATGGAAACCTGTGATTATAAGATTTACAAGATATTACTGGCAGTAATATTCTATAAGTATTATCCCAACTAAATAACAATGGCTCGATATAAAAGATTGAGCAAATAAATAAAATTTTAGTCATTCAATGAATTTAAAGATTTATCACATGAAATGATCAAAATATTTTTATTATTCTATGTAAGATAAAGAATACATTTGAAATATTATAACTCCTTATCCTATATGATTTCGATGTCTACAATCTCTTCAGAGGAGAAAATATAAGCAAATAGTTATAATGGTTTACACATTATTTGCTAAAGTCAGTGAAACATCGAAATTATATAAGAATTTAAAATATTTCTAATGTATTCTATGTCTTGCATATAATAATAAACATATTTTGATTTGAAATTCAAACATTTCCCGTCATAATTTTTTTAAATTCATTGAGTGACTAAAATTTATATATATATATATATATATATATATATATATGATTTTCAGAATGTGAGAGATTTTATATAATAAATTCAAATTCCACAGCCAAACAACGTCGCAGCCCACAAGAAGTCCAAGACTCGAGTCTTGGACTTCCGGTTCTTTGACTGTCATGGCTCTTGTGGGCTGCGACGTTGTTTGGCTGTGGAATTTATTATATACAATCTCTCACATTCTGAAAATCCTATCATAAGTTGCTCGCTTGGTTAGCATTGCTGGATGGCATCGTCATTTCAAGGAAAAACTCCTACTTGTGAGAGATCAGCTTGGGGTTATTAGCTGGCTGGATGACCGCGTCCCTTGTTGAGACGAAGTAGGTTCATTTCACAGTCGGATTTCGGCGCGGTTTGCTTGATGTGTGTTGGTTAATTGAAATTCTTGTGTGCAAGGCGTTTGCTCAGTCGGTAGAGTGCTTGCCTTGCATGCAAGAGGCTTGGGTTTCGAATCCTGAGTTCGGATGTGTCTAACTGATGAGCCCAAATGAGGGCGAAACTCGAGTCTTGGACTTCCGGTTCTTTGACTGTCATAGCTCTTGTGGGCTGCGACGTTGTTTGGCTGTGGAATTTATTATATATATATATATATATATATATGTAAAGCTTTTTTAAATAATTTTTGTGCTATGGTGTTTTTGAGTGTAAAGTTTTATATTTTAAATATTATTTTGGTTCGTGCTAATGTTTTTATGCAACATAAACTTTAGAAGAACTCTCATTAATTATGAGTTACGATTCGTGATTAAATTGTAAATCGACCTCATCCGCACATCGAATCGAAGCGGCAAAATATCTCATATATGACAATTGTATAAAAAATTAAATATTACTGTTTATCTATATGTACGTAATAAAGTAACCATTACTGTTTGCGTAATAAAACATCATGATGGAAATGTGTATTATTGAAGCCGTTGGTTTCATGTATTTAAACAGCGAACATCACGGAAAATATGAAAGGAAGAAGTATATATATATATATATATATATATATGTGTATGTGTGTGTGTGCGTGTGTGTTTATATATACACACTTCTTATATAGAAAACAAGATAAGAAAATTCAAAAGCTCACATAATAAAACATGATTAAATTCAAATGAAATTTCCTAGTATATTCTTCTAAATGTTTAAAGGCAATGTTTTAATACGTTTAAAGGAAAAACTTAGTGAACTGTTTAAATAGAATGGACTTTTGGGGGATTTTCAGAAATCTAAAGCAGTGTTGAAGTGTTTCAGCTTGGTTGTGCAAGAATACAATTTCAAATGCAAAACAAAAATATTTTACAAAACCAATCAAACCATTGCAAGACCAAATCAGCGTTTTCATAGTCTTAGATATTTGTTGATCCTTAGTCTGTAAATGCACAAAAGTAAAAGGGGGTATGTTTATTGTATTAATAAAATAAGTTAATCGCTTCTTGACAGTCTTCGCAACACATATGTTATACAGTTAATTGTGTTTCAAGATGCATTTTACGCATATATTTTTGTGTGATTTTTTCGCGTAACTTTTATTTTATTCTCTTACATCAACGCTTGATTCTCTCTCAATATTCTATCAGTCGTAACATTTATATCCCTCCTTGCTCATTGATAGATTCTTAAGTCAACTTCTCGAATGTTTTTCTCTCGATAAAGTTTTCTCTTTGAAACATTTGACTAGACTAGTTATAACATTGTTCATAGTTCCATGAGTATTTTTCTCTTTATTGCTCAGTTCATTTTAACGGGATTATTTGAGAGAACTTTATTTGATTTAACCCTTCGTTAAGTCCACGAACCTTTTTGTCCGTTAACTACTCAACCCATGTGTAGTGAGATTATTCAGGAAAAATTAGGCTTATATTGTCTCTTCAGTGATCAGTCAGTCTTTCGGACAGTATTGAGAAAAATCCTCGCTATTTGCATCCCCCATCTCTATAACAGAGGACTGTGAGCATCCCAAGTATTCAGTAGGCGCTTATATTTCTACGATAGCGGGAATGCAAGCCTCTGAGGCTTATCATCATAAAAAGTTTGAGTTACAAAGAATAATTTTCTTCATGTCAAGTGTCCTGCTTTAACGTTTTGCAGTCTTGGCTTCATTACAAAATTTACGCTACTAACATTTTAAAATTTATCCTATCTATCTTAATCCACGTAGCAAAATACTGACAAACAAATGCACTACACATTGCAAATAAACTTATTAAAATATAAAATTATGTATAAGTTGCCTAACATAGCCCGTAATAGAAATGAGGCTTACTTTCCATTTTCAGTTTCTTATTCAAAAAGTATTAAAAAAATGCAATGTCTTCATATTTAATAATCATTTTTCACATGGTAAGATTAATAGTCAATTATATACGACCCATAAGGTTAGAAAAAAATGATTACTAATTATAGAAATAAAGTCAGACTTGTTTTTATTATTGTTTATTATTGTTATTTTTGACACCCCTTCAAAGTCTCTGGCAGCAGTTTTCTGCATGCCGGCCACAGCCGGTGTATTCTCGTACTCACTTACACCTCTATTTTCTTCGACAGCCACTTTGTTTTTCCCGAGCACATGGTGTCCTTTTACTCTTTTTCTTCTCGTGCACACTTCCGAAATTAGATAAGCGTGTTTACTGCTAATCTCTTCGCAATTCAGCCATCCCTCGCTGATACTTATATATTCTCACGCGCTCATAAACAGACACACAGACACACACACACACACACACATATATATATATATATATATATATATCATTTACATAATAGTACCACACGTTTAAACACAAAACAAACTTTATCCTTCATAATAAGACGAAGAAAAATAACAAGGGCAAGAAAACAAAGATACAGAAGACGAAAAAAAAAGGATGGATAGAAAAGTGGCTGAAATATTTAAAGAAGGAAATAAAAATATGTCTAACCAAATCCAAGATGTGATGAAAATGAACAAGAAGAAAGATTGAAAAGATAATCTATGAAATTTATAAATTGAAAGGCTCGAGGGATATAGGATTAAACCCAAACCAACTTGCATGAAAAGATTGCATCTCAAATAGACTGATTTATACATACATACATATATACATATATATATATATATGTATATGTGTGTATATAAATATATGGAAAATATGCATGTTCAATAATATGTAACTTTAAAGTAAATATAAAGTACATATGGATAAATAAATATGAATAAAATGTTAATTATAATTAACAAAGCATGCATGTATATCATAAATATTAATACATATATATATATATATATGTGCAAATAGATAGATAGATAGATAGATGAGAATAATGGAAATAGTATTCCGACGACATAGAGAAACAAAAAGGAACAAACCGCGTTATTTGTTAATCAACATTCCTATGGATGAATGAAATTAAGAAGCAAAAACACCAGTACAAATATTCGTAAATTTTCTTGTGAAAAGTTTAATGGTGTTCCATTTCAGAAACGGAAAAAACGTTTCAAATTTAAAAAGGGGTAGGCTTGCCCTGTTAAAGAGAGGGAGAAAAAAATAATCATATATATATATATATATATATATATATATATATATATATATATTAACAGATATGACGCAGTTAATATTCTTTCCGGAAAAATATGTCCGTTCAAATCCAAATATAGGTGTGTAACTAAACTGAAATGAATGTATTATGTAATTTATAGACTGAGATTATATGTATTAATTATTATAGGATTTGTTTCTATGGTGTGAGAGGGTAAACCTGTGTCTACAATTAAATTATGTTTTTTAATAAAAGTCTACATTTTAGAAATCTCCACGTTGTTTAATAGTGCTTGAATTGCGATAAGCGCTGATTAAATAAGTCTCCGACACGGTGTATTTGAAACAAATTTAAATATTTTTGCTTTTTTGAAGCAACATAATCATACCTCAAAACATTCTCAAAACAAGCGGAAATAGTTATGAATATCTCCAGTATCAGATAATCCTCATAAACTGTGAAATTAACTTCTTGTAAGAAAACCAAAGATGGAGAAATAACATATGAAAAATATTTGGAATCAAGTGTCTCTCTGCTGTTATCTCAGATCATTTGAAACTACAGCAGCAAGTTTTAGTCTTCTTTTCAATCAAGGCCAGAGCTTTTGAGGAAACATCAGATATTTTGTAATTCATATGTAAAACAAGAAAAACAAATTGCTGTGATTAAAATATTTTATGGCTGTAAAAGGGTGCCAAAAATAAGCTCTGAATAATGGATGATTCCTTCAATTTACGACATTATTGCCAAAATGTACCATAGCCAACTACACAATTCAGGCCATTACCTTTCTAACAAGCCTTTATTTGTTAAATTCTGATCAATTGTCGCTGAGATTTGGAATTTTAAAAATTGCCAAAAAAGATGGCTTAAATATATATATATATATATATATATATATATATATATATATATATATATATAATTGTATCCAAAGTGATTATTGAAATGCTAATATCATTGGTTCTATCGAAAGAAACAATATGAATAACATTGCAGGGTTTTGAAGATTAAAATATTATACTGCTATGATTAGAATTTTATGACAATTGGTAAAAATAAAATAACCTATATTTTCAAACCAATAAAATATGCCTATATTTGCTTACATTTGTATATATAGTGTCTTGACAGGCTGGTGTCAGGTTTGTTGCTTTAGGGTGAATTTTGCTTAAGGCTTTTTTTTTTGCTTGGTTGTCTTCCCTGGTTCCATTGCCAAACAACTTATATATATATATATATATATATATATATATATATATATATATATATATAAATATTTTTTTTGCATTATAGAACCTCTCCCATTTTATAATGCATTACAGATCGATGATGTTTATTGTTTGTACCGAAATGCAGTGGCAATCTGCGTGAAAATTCAGACGACCCATCCCTAATTAAAGTAATTTCCAATAATTAGGAGGAATTAATTAAAACAAAAACAACTGTGTTTACTTCCGAACGAGGTAATTACAGCTTGAAAATACACAAATTTGTTTTGCTTTCTACGAATTTCAAATATGTTCATATGAGCTGATATTTCGTAAACATATAGATTTTAGTCGACTAACTTTCTTTTCCTTTCTCTCTCTATCTTCTCTACTCTTCTCTATCTATCTTTTTTCTTCTCTATCTTCTTTTATCTTCTTTCTTTTCTTCTATCTACTATTCTATTCTTCTTCTATCTATCTATAAGAATAACATGAAGTCATTTTTCCCTCTGAGTTTAGTCGTAATAGGATTACAACTCAAGACATTTCATGCAAATATAATATGCACAAACTGCAGCACATTATCTGAGGTGTGCTATTGGCCCATTACCTCTACACTTGTTCGATAATTGTACGTTCCTATATTTTCTCTGGTGAGAGTTCGGTGACAAAACCTGTAAGAATCAATGGAAGTTGTAAAATATTTTCTATCCATTTGATCTCTCCTCTGCCTGCTCCCAATTTACACCGCCGCTCGTCGTTCACGAGGAATTATTACAAACGCACACCGGTTAGGGGTTTTGTAATTACATAATATTTCCTACTACGGGAAACGCACGACTCATAATTATACATTGCTTATTTACAATTTATTTCGAAACATTACTACATTACGATAAAAAACGTTTCTCTCCATTTCTTTTTTTTTTCTCATTAACATATAATATATCAGTTCCTTTACATTCCGTTTCGTTCGCTGCTTTCTTTTTCTGTTTACCATTTTTCGATCACTGATTCACATATAAATTTTCTGGTTAACGCATTACAAAATGTAAGATGCCAATTTTTCACTTACAGCGAGTACGAACAAATCATTCTCGATTAGTAACAAATCAATTTATGTTGGCTTTAACATATTCGCCGACTCACATCGAGAATTACTACATTTCAAAATGTAAACAATGCATTGCTTTATGCATCTCTAAAAACCGACGTTCCGGTTTACTGCGTTTCGTATGTTTTCGTTTCGTTTCTTTTTATGTTCCCATTTTTCCAGATTGGATTGCGGTTCTAAACACTGTTACGATATAACTCATACCAAAATGAATTCCACTACTGATATGCCGGTACATTACGGCAAAACCATCGTTCGCATTCCATATGTCAACTTCGATAGGTTTCCGGGTATGCTGACACAGTTACGAGTTTTCTATTCCGAAAGCCTTTCTTAACAGGTCCACGTTTGGGGTGTCTATTCCGAGATCAGTTTAATTGGATTGGACATGTTTCGCTTTAATTAATGAAAACGTGAAAGTTTTAATTGGAACATTTTTCATTATTAAAAACGGACAATCACATGACATATTTACCAGGGTTTAATATCGGCTAGCGCCATTTGATAACCAAAACAAACCCAAAACAAACCCAAAACATTTATTGTATAAAAATTTATCAAATTATAATTGGACAAACATTCAGTGAAAAATTTGCGTACAAAAATTATAGTTTTAATAAAACAATTTCGTAATGAAAGCAACATCGGATTTTTATAAAATAGTTTCTTTCTTTCTTTCTCGGACAAATAAATATTACGAAGTTTTTTGGAAATTTAAAGCAACTGTATAGTTGGATAAAGAATAATTAAAAAGTTTGCGTAAAATATTTAAAAGTTTAATAAAACAATTTGGTAATGAAAGCAACATTGGATTTGTATAAAATGGTTTTCTTTTTTATTATTCCAGCAAATAAACAATTAAAAACGTTATTTTGAATTAAAGCAATTTGGAAAGGTCAACAACAAATTATTTCAAATGATTGTTTTTTTTTTCGTTTTTTTTTTTAACGGGGAAGTGAGTTGCTTTCTTATTTATTTATTTATTTATTTATTAACGGCAATCGTTCTACACTTTAAATTTAGGATTATTTATTTCATGCTTCGGCCATAGTCTAACCAGGATTTGCGCAGAAGGTGCGTGAAATAAAATGGCGTCTACAATTTCGGCAATAAGTGTAGAAGCACCGTATTGTTATGATTATATTCGTTGGATGGGGCAAAATTTAACAATAAAAAATTAAAACGGAGAGAAATTTTAGTTTCCTTTCCATTTTTACAACAACCGAACAGATAAGGGGGGGTGATTTACTAGGATTTTTATTAGAAACTGAGCACATATTAAACTTATTTTATTGTTGAATTGTTCGCATTTTCGTTATATTTGTTACTTTGCAATTGCTGGTAGCCCACTTAATAATTTGAATATAAGACGAAATTAAACAGAATGGTACTCATGCAGAATTTGACCCCACCACTGATTCCATTTCTTCCACCGGATTCAACCGAGCGTTGTTTAAATGTTGAAACACTAAATCAACATTTTATTTATTTTTTAGCATAATTAATTAATTAATTAATGATGGGAGTAATTTTTCTGTTTATTTTCTTAACATCTGTTGACAAAAAATTAATTTGTACATTCTCTTGAAAAAAAAACAACTTTTCTCTACTTTCACCTTACTATTTACAGTGTTCATATAAAGCATTCATCATCACTATTTACAGTGTTCATATAAAGCATTCATCATCAACCGGGAAATCTAACTATGACCTTTATTTATTTGTACTTTCAACTCAGCATTTATTTTTACACAAAGATTACAACGCAACGATATCGTGAATTCACTTGTATTACACTTAAATTAGAATTAAAACAAATAAACTCATTTAGAATTCGAGAACACAAAAACATTCATTTAGAATTCGAGTGCAGTGTGATTACTGAAACTAAACCAAAAGAAACTTCACTGCGGAATTGATATTTGAGCTAATCAACTTTTTAGTTAATGTATCACGTTTTTTTTTCGCTTTCGCCACAATGATTCAAGTTCGAGCTCCTCCCCCTTCAAACTTTTTGGGTATTTTTCAAACGCACGGGCATCGCCGAACCGTTCGTATTGCATCACGTTCATTTTTTTTATTGTTTTTTTACGCGATTTTTTTTAGTTTTAACATTGTTTGTTTTTATAATATTGAAACAGGGTTATGACTGCGCTTTGTTTTCATTTTACCACAACGCCTCTAAACACCAAGGAAACGCCGGGTACCCCACGCTAGTTTATATAAATAAAATTAACTACAGTTTTTATTTTATGTGTTTTATTCAAATTGCAGATAGAAGAGCTGTCTTCAATAAACTTTCAGACTTTTTGTGCAAGCATTTTTAATTATCGTAGACTTATAAACATTCAATACCTAAACTTACTATGTGCGAAATATCAGTATCTTCTCTAAGGTTACATACTAGTCCAAAATTTGCAGAGCCCCTGCATTTATATCTCGTTTAACATAAGCCAATCAAGACACAATTGTTGAGATTTTTCACAACAAAAATAGGTTGTATCTGATAAGTTCATTTTGAATATATATTATTGTTTTTTTTTTGTTTGTTTTTTTAAATAGATTTTCTCGTCCATAAATGTTGTTTATTATATTTTCCAAGTTGATAGCATAAATATATTAGGCAATTGTATTTATTTTTAGTTATAGAGAGGGGGATCTTTCACCATACTTTCACTTAAACACGTCAAATGGACTTTCATTTAGTACAATACTTTTGTTTTAATGGAGAGTAGACGGTGCATTGTGGATGCGTTATCGGAAGCTCCCGTTACTCTCGCTTCTCTTTATTTGTCACTCAGTCCTAACTTTTGAATGAGTGATTTTTCTAACAAACGGAGCAGAAAAGGCAAAGGCTGTATTCTAGGTTGGCAGTATTTTGCGTAGACAGCCGCCAAAGATGTCGGAAAATTTCTGTCTTATGTCTATCCTTGTAGCCATGTCACGGGTAAGGTTGCTGGAAGTAAATGTTTTATCTGGGCTGACGTTATCCGCCTGATAGTCATAGACCCGAACCTTGGGTTAACCACTAAGCAGACTGTCCTATCAGCAGGTGCAAAGTACTGGGGCTGCTGTATTGCCATTTAGTGAATGGATTCTGGACCAGGCAGTAGCTTCTGGTGATGCCTCTGGATGCCATATTAGTTGGTAATTGTTACGGCTTTTCCTTTTCATGTGCTACAAAAAAATTCTTCATTTCTATTTCTCTCTTGCTTTCACTCTCTGTCCTGCTTCAAGCAAGTCTGTTGACATAGTCCACAAATCCTAAAACTCTATCATGAAAAGTTTCAATAAAAAATACACGATTAAACCCGGATCTCCAACTTCTTACATAGACCCCCACTACCATGTCTCTTTCTCGAACATCAGGGGTCTACGTTCTAACCTTCCAGAGGTGGAAATCAAAATACAGGAGACAAAACCAGACATTATTTCTAAGCAAAATAGGCATTGGACAGACTGTTTCCTTAGATGAGTTCGCAATTAAAGGATACTCTAACTTAACTTCCAAATCTGACCCCCAGGATCACCATGGGCATGGAATATGTGCCTATATTAAAGATGGCTTTCCATGTGGTAGGGACATCTCCAGAGAAGATCCTAACTTACCCTATATGTGCTTCCGGGTTGCACTTGCTCAAACTACTGCGTTTATATTTGCTCTAACAGCGGAGTTACTATATTTAAAAGCATATCTGAGAAAATTGACCACGTCCTATTTGTTATCCTTCAGCTAATATTCAAGTCTGTAAAGACTTCAATGTTAACAATGTGGAATAGTAAACTCATTAAAACAAGACCGATGATGAGGGGAGGTTCTGTCATGATTTCTCTATCGATTATGACCTCACTCAGATTGTTCACGAACCCACGCATGTGCCCGATACTTATGGCCAGTATGAAAGTCACCTAGACCATTGTCTCACAACTTACACCGAACTGTGTTCAGCTTCCTTTTTGTTTCAACTTGGGTCTTCCGACCACTCTGTTGTATCAGTTAAGATGAAAATGAAATGTAATAAGTCCTCAGATGTTCCTCTCCATCGTCCAGTATATCGATACTCTTTGGCTGATTGGGATAGCTTCCGTACATTTATATCAGATCTAAGTCTGTGTCCATGTTCAAAAAGGATGTGTCCTCTATAGTATAAGACCTGACGGAATGGTTAATTGTAGGTATAAACCGTTCCATACCCTCGAAGAACTTACAGCAAAAACCTAATAGATAGCAGTGGTTCTCTCCAGAATGTGCTGCTACCATGTCGCACAAAAATCACTTTTTCCATTGCTTCCAACATAACAGATGCACTGAGATTAAAGCCGCTTTCAGGACTGCCAACAACTACGGTAAAAAGTAATAAAGAACGCAAGAGAGCTATATGCTCAGTCTGTTAAGTTCAAAGTAGCTGAGCAGCGGCTTGGTTCCCACAAGATTTTGCAAATAGCAAACAGAATCGTGAAGAGAAGTATGTGCTCTATCCCAACTATCTTCAATGGACCTGAAGTAATCTCGTCAGCATCAAAGCTAAACTTTTTGCCAAGAACTTTGCAGCTAATTCTACCCTTTGTGACCAAGGCCACCAACTCCCAATATTTCATCCTGTTCCTGAAAACACGCTATGTGATATACAAATATCTGTACGTGATGTTGCCAAGCTTATCAAAAACCTTGATTCCAGTAAAGCAACCGGCTCTAACGGTATTCCAAATATAGTGCTCAAAAAAACTCAACCAGAACTAGCGTTCATATTTACAAAAGTGTTTAAACGTTGTCTTAAGAAGAATTGCTCACATAACCCTGGAAAATCTCATCATTATGCCATGTATTTAAAAATTCAGGTCATCGCTCATCTCCCTCTCAGAAAAGGTTAATAAGTCTCCTGTGCATCATGAGTAAGTTGCTGGAATCTGTGTTAAATAGAGAAGTAATTAACTATCCCAGCAAAAATAACCTTCTTAGTGACACGCAATATGTTTCCCGTTCTGCTAGATCTACAGCAGATGTGCTTACAGTTATATCTCATAGGATTAGCGAATTTCTCGACGGAGGCTACATTTCTAGGGCAATCGATCTTGACATATCAAAGGCCTTTGATAGAGTATGGTATAAAGGTTTCCTTCACAAGATCTCCGACTACGGTATAGTTGAAAATGTCTTCTCAATTATTAAATTATTTTTCTCAGATAAGTTCATAAGATTAGTGGTTGATGGGCAGAAATCAGAAGCTCACAGTATTAATGCTGGAGTTCCTCGAGGATCCATCCTGGGCCCAACTCTCTTCTTGATCTACATTAATGATCTTCCAAATCATATCTTTACATCGTCCGCAGACATTTATGCTAATGACACTACCATCTATGGTAGCACATCTAAGACCATAAACGATCAAGTTATCTCCGATTCTCCCTCCTCTGATATTGAGCAAGTTGTACAATGGCGAAAGAGGTGGCTGATTACTTTTAATGCATCTTAAACCAAGCTTTTATCATTACACCATCAACGCTCTGATCCCCATCTGGCATCAATTGAAATGAATGGTTCTCCTCTTGGGGAGGCGCCATGTTTTGACAAACTTCTGGACTTACCTTTACTCCTGATCTGAAATGGAACGCATACATTAAATCCATTGCCAAGGCCGCTGGAAAAATGGTGGGATCCTTCTATCGATCCAGTAGATATCTCATCTGATGCAATTCTCTATCTTTGTAAGAGTCGGGTACGTGCAAGGATGGAGTACTGTTGCCACATCTGGACAGGAGTTGCTAGAAAGGATTTATCCTGCCTTGATAGAGTTCAAAATAGACTTCGTAGTCTCGTAGGGGATGTCCTTTTCTCTTCCCTCCAACCTCTTTCTCACAGAAGAGATATTGTGAGTTTGTCTCTGCTTGATCGTTATTTTCATTGCAAGTGCTCGACTGAGCTCCAATCTATGGTCCCCCCTCGCCAAACTTTCACAAGAAACACTCTTTATCTGTGCCTAAACCTTAACGAAGATTACATGAACAAAGCTTCTTTCTTAGAACTGTGCGCCTATAGAATTGTCTTCCGTTTTCCTGCTTTCCAGCTGACTACAATATGGTTGTCTTCAAGTCTTAAGTAAACAAGTTTTTGAGGAGTCGTTCCATATAAGTAAACAACTTTACCGAATGTCCATTACTAACGATTACTATATTATCCGATTGTCTACTGTAGACTTTTTAACCCTTATCCTCGAGTGGCCTCTTGACATTGATAAGTGGTGATGCCTATGTAAAAAAAAAGAGAGGTAGAATGATTTCCTATTCGAACCGCAATCGATGCAGGGCTTCTCTATTTAAAAAGAGATCTATTAGCAGTCTTTAAATCACACATTTATGCCTTCTGAAACAATTTGTAAATTCTGCTACTTAAGGCCGATAACTCTGATCATATATCTACACATTATACTTAATATCTTAAGAGAAACGGAATTTGGCGTGTGCCTATTGTCGACTATTTGTGTCGGTACCATTTTGTTTAGTTTGTTGGGCGTCATATAATTAGAACTATCGCCGTTTAACTGGATATGTCGTAAACAGAAAATCTGTATATGTCCTTCTTCACCACAATATCAACACCTAACAATTTCTTCTTCCACTCTCACGAGTTGAGAGTATTGACTTATTAGTTCACTCTTATCATCCCTTTTCGCCTATACGTGTCTATTTTTGTATTTTACGTGACAAACCTCCATGGGTCCATCGTTATATTCATCACCGTCATCTTAACCGCCATCTTTTATGTCCTCTCTAAAAAAAAAAACACCAGCATTTGCTTATTAACTACTTCTTCATATCACTCCCGATATATGCGCCCTTCGCTAGCCGTACTATACACTCTAAAACAATACTGGCAACAACACAACTCTATATACATGCATATATAATTACGTATATCTGTATACCTATAAAGTCGAGTTTTTCTCGCTCTGAAATTGATATTAAAAGCTTAGTTTTCTAT
>NC_136490.1:133372381-133412381 GCF_053919585.1 Euprymna scolopes | reverse complement strand
GATACCCCCAAATTCGAAGCTATCTCTTTACAGCACTTCTTTTTCATAACCTATCATACTTTCATAAATCAGTCCATTTTCTGTAGGCTGTTTTTGAACCCAGTCAACGACAGGTACTTTTGCTAGTATATATATATATATATATATATATATATATATATATATATATATTAGGAAAAATGTAGTTTTAAATTGAAAGCAATACTTTCTTCGTCTTTTTTTTTTCTTTTTCAATGATGCATATATCCTAAACGTTCGGTATTGGTTCGTTAAGCAGAACTGAAGGCAATCAAATTGAGTTTGTAATATTAAGTATGTAATATTAAGTATGTGATATTAAGATGTACTCAGAAAAATGAAAACGCTTTCATTTATAAAATTATAAAAGGGCTTTATTGTGGATGATTGTGTTGACGGCGATGACTTGGAAACCGGTGATGGCGACGTGGGGGAAGTTTATTTGAATTTGGATATTGGCTCTCAGCTCACTGCTAGGATTCGGTTTCTCTTTGTCGCTAAAACAAAGCAAACTGCTCTCACTCCCAGGCCATGCTATATAATTCGTTGTGGTCTTTTTGGGCAATTGATGCGCCTCTCGTTTGATGATTTCAGATTACGACAAAACAAATTCAATAACTAAAACGAATCATTCTCATTGTTTTCCTATTCCGATTCATTCTGGATTTTCAATGTTTTGCTACAACCGACCTTAATTTACAAACAGACAAACTATTCATGAGACTCTTTATCCGCGATATGCTTGAATATCCAACATAAAATTCTCGTAGTACACGTTTTTGCAATGTCGGCGGAATATCCACTCGATGACTGTACATAACTATACAGTCGAAGATGGAAAACGCTTTCAGATTTTTAATTCTTTTCTAATATGTTCTATGGGTGTCCGGCGTTCCCGTGTGTTTGGACGTGTGTATTGAGCGAAAAAAAAAAATAATAGTGGGCAGGCATGCTCGAACCCGTACC
The DNA here is from genome assembly GCF_053919585.1 of Euprymna scolopes. Lineage (NCBI taxonomy): Eukaryota > Metazoa > Mollusca > Cephalopoda > Sepiida > Sepiolidae > Euprymna > Euprymna scolopes. The sequence goes on along the minus strand of NC_136490.1, from coordinate 133,411,397 downwards.
GCAAAGGAAGAAAAGAACGTGAAAAAAAAGTGACGTCAATCGATAAGAGAGAATTACTTTCGAAAATATTGGCGAAAAAGGCGACACCTTCTTGTAGAAAAGTGCCTAGTTTAGGGTGAAGGAATTAATGGTTTTAGGAGGTTTTTCGATATTTGTCGTCGGAAGGGTCGAGCTTTTAAACGATACTATCTTGTGAAAATCCATTTCCTCTGTCGAAAGTTTTAGGCAGACATACAAATATATATATATATATATATATATATATATATATATATATACATATATACATACATGATAATGTCAACGTCTTGTCAGACGAGTGCCACTCTCCCAGACACTTAATGTCTATGAGCATAAAAATGACTTTTTTTAGTCCTACTGGTGAATTCACACGCTCAAGTAGGCATGACACTGAAGACGGTCATTGAGATCAATTATTACATGCTTCCAGCATTTCAAGCCTCCACGCGTCACAACTTTTCCACAGGACCATTTTTACAGACAAATGCCTGAGAGAGTATCTATACACAGATGATGTTACACAGTCTTAGCTTTGTACGACAGCTAAGTCTCTCTCTCGGTTCAAAATGTTGAGATCCAGCAACAAGCAAGAGAAAGATAGCCAGCAACAAGTTAAACTGCAGACCAGCTTAATGCGGGTACTGGTCCCCGGGTTTATGGTTTTTTAAATCAGTGATTTGCGTCTCCTAGAAAGGTTGCCTTCACCACGGCTTACCGGAGCCCTCTCCACCCCAACACACACATGCATAGACACAAATATACACGGTGCTAGTTGGCCGTTGACCCCGAAAAGGGTTCATTCGCCCTTTGGAAGATCTTGTTTTTAATCCTTCAGGGAGACTAAGCCACCCTCCTCACCAAACAAGTCTGGTAGGGGAACCAGTTTAGTCGTCGGTAACCCGACCATGAGGCAGGTAGTACTGGGTTACATGGTATCAGTATCAGATGACATGACTTGACAATACATACATATATACATACATACATATAAACAAACAGTTGAGATTTATATTATAGAAGATTACAACATCATCGTTCATCGCCTTGTGTTTATGTATGTAAGTCTCAATAGAAGTTCATTTATGATAGTACACAACGTATTTTTCACATAATCTTGTGTTCGTACAGAAGCTAGCACTGTGCCCTTAGAGAGGTTTTACCGGTATCAGTACCAGTTTAGGCAGTCCGTTCGTATGGCTGAAATTTGAAGATAAAAGAGACTTTATACGTTAGTTCAGAATTAAGAGAATGGTCCCCTATGTCTGTAAACCGCTAGGCGTATGTATAGACCAACATTTCACTAATCTATAAATTATTAATTAAGAGTTATGATCGGTTTGTAATGCATATTTTCTTCTATGTACAAGACGAAACTGTTACGATAAAGATGATTCATCCATCCATCCATACTGTTGAGCCCCTGGAGGGGCATAGGCCATCCACAACTTTGTTGATGGTTTTGTTGCGAGGACAGGAGCAATTTATTTCATTGATTAATACGTCAAAACTTATCAAAGTTAAAAGCTACTTGATGACATAAGTTTATATAATGTTTCAGCTGGCTTTAAATTATAAAGGGAATAAGCAACATTTATTTGCTGATAGTGATCCGTATTGGTTGATTTTAAAAACGATTATTACATCCTATGGAAACATGGTTGTTAAAATACAATTCCTATAGGTGTTTGATGAGTCCACGCATCTAAACAAACGTGCTCCGTGCATCAATATTTCACATTTTTTAAATTCATTTTGTCTCATTATCTGCCATGCTTAAGTTTAACAATTTCGTTGCTTAACACGTGAAGGTGACGGTTTTGAAGTTGATATGAGCGCGTTCTTGTTACCTGAAATGCCATGTTGGAAGTCTCCAGAAGTCCATAGTATCAACTTGCACAATGGATGTTGGCATATGCCCCTGTAAGACAATCAGGGTCAAGTATATTTTCTCTTTGACAAAGTCAAAGTTTTTCATGTCAGCGACATAATCTAACTTATATTATTTTGTTCGGAAACGAGTTTTTACCTTTTTCAAAGAAAATGAGGCAACTTTTATTATTTGGAACATTCGAACTATACTTTTCAACTTTAGTGTTATTTTCTCAACGTTTCAGCCGATGCAACCTCCTACATACTTCAGGTATATCTTGTCGAACTGGGAAATCATTTCTGGCGAATTCGCCACCGGCATAAAATTTTGAACTAAACTCTTTATTTTATACAAGAGGTGTCTGTCAGCCATGATCGTGTAAGTGCCTTAAGTCATTCGCAACTGCATTTTTAATTATTATCACGTCATTATAAAATAATATGTTCCGTTCAAAATCTTGTGAAGATTCCCGAGTTTAACAGACAGATTCTCGAGTTCTACAAGACACACATTAAAATGGTCAAATGTTACATCGAACGAAACGTTGTGAAAATAACATTCAAGATAGGAACAGTAGTTCGAATAATCAAAATATTACAAATTATTAATCCTAACGAAAAAAAAAATCAGTCTGTTGTGAGTTTTTGTTAGTTTCTCGCACATATGAAAGAAAGAGTCCCATGAAACTTTGCGCGAAATTTCAGCTCCTGCCTATATAAAAGTGTAAATACCTGATTCTAAAAAATACACCAGGGAAACCATTAGCAATAACGAAACCTCACACGTTTAAAAATAAACATAACTTGTTGGGTATTTATTTCTTCCCACGGCGAGAACACGTGACCCGGTGGTCAGATGTTGGGATTGAAGGAAAAGAGAAGCATCCCTAGATTAAAAAATGTCTGGAAGCCTCGTCAGTATTCACCGGTAGATGCACCTCAGACGATTAGCAATAAATTAGTCCTTTCTCCGATAAAGAAATTAAATCCCGAGAAGGTTGTCTTCCTAGAACTGTACAAGACAAGCAAGATAACACAATCGACAGGAGAAATATCAGATTTAAATAACATAGATTCTATTGGATTTGAGACAGCCTACAGCAACCCCATGGCTGAAGCTTGTTGATTGCTACAAAAAGAAGAATAATCTCTAAAGGATAAGATAAAATGGACGCATCTTATGACTATCCGTCCTCGTTATCTCAAACGAACGATGGCCTGACGCGCATTTCAAGACCGATTGGCGCGTTAAATTGTTTTAATGGTCAGTGTTGACTGAATGTTAATGTCAATGGCTTGATTCTCAAAGACTTTCACTGATAACGAAACTTCCACCGCTTTTCTCGGTCGATAAGTACTAAAACACGAGATTAAAAAAAAAAACAGCTTGAACTCCATCGTCTCATTGTGCATACGTTCGTGTTTTGAGAGAAAGGCGGATTGTGATTATTTAAATAAGCGAAAGAGAAGATAACCGCTCATGTCCATGTCATTTTTTAAAAATGGACGCGTCTAGAAAAATCAGAATACAAAATGTATGTTGCACAGCGAAAACGGCGTCGATGAGTTGCGTAACAGACCAAAAGTAAACCTAGTGCAGATGAATCTGAAATATTCGTTACGTTATCCATAATAAGTTTTAAGTGTAAGATAGAATGTATATATTTGTGTGTATGTATGTGTGTATTTATGTGTCTATGTATGTGTGTATATGTGTGTATGTATATGTGTGTATGTATATGTGTATGTATATGTGTGTATGTATGTGTGTATGTACGTATGTATGTGTGCATGTATGTGTATATATGTGTATGTATGTGTGTATGTGTTTATGTATATGTGTGTATGTATGTGTGTATGTACGTGTGTATGTAATTATGGATTTTGATACTCATCTAGAAACACAATTCTGTGTTGTATATGTCCTTATAATCAGCGCGTACCGGATAAATTATTCGATTAAAACTCAGTTCTGAATTACGTTCTACTATATACCGATGATTCAATATTTACTGACGTTACTAGTCAATGGTCTGCAATTTGGAAATAAAAAATGGCTACACATGAGGGAAGGAAACCATTTTCAGGAAGCCATTTAGGTGTCTCTTCACTTATCGGACTTCGGTATTCGTCCTGGATAGTACCTAAGAAGTTCACCCTTCCAGGTTTTCCACCCGTGGAGTAAGTTCATTGTTTATCCCCTGAGGTGCGTTTACCGGAGAAAGACAACGGGACCGTCCGGGCAATTTAAGCTAAGTCAGAGTACTCCTCTTTTAGAGGCTGTGCTTTTTCTATCCCCATTTCCGACCTTGTGTCACATTTTCTTGTGGTGGGAATGTAGTAAAAATCGGAAATAGAAATCTATGTAATGCGTGCATATTTTTATTTTAATTTTACTTCAGCCGAAGTTAACAGAAGTCAAGGGGCTCAATTTATTTCGGCTGACATTTTCTCTATATATAAAATATAATTATATAATATTACACTAATGTTCTCCTTAGTAATAAAAGTTGAGAACAATTTTCCTCTCCCAATTGGACCATTTAGATATGTTATAATATATCTGTCTTATCTCTTGCCCCTACTAGCTCCCAGAATAAGATTTATCAAGTCCGGTGGAGTATCTATACTTTCGGAAACGTTACTTGGAGATGGAGCACTATTCCTCGTAAAAGCCTGCGTGTGTAAACCTTATTGTGACGATCTTATTTTGGCAGCGAATACTAAGTGATTTTAAATATTTAGTTATGGTTTAATTGTAGGTAAAAGTATCCTCATGTCAGGTTACCCTATTCAACTCCTATACAAAGAAACCTTAGAGAACCGAGGATAGTGCGTAGTAGGTATTCAAGTTCTCTGTAGTAGACATGCAAGTTCTCTCCAGTAGGCATGTCTAATAACATGTGATTGAGAACACAGAAGTACATGTGAAAAAGTTTAAATTTTATCTTCTGTGAGGTAAATGAAATATTACTAGTGACTGAATAATAGAATTAACCTCTCCAAGAATTATCTTCGTTTTGCCTTGAGAGACAATGAATAGCCTCGGTTAGGGTAGCTGTGCCTGTAATTGTCAATCAAGTGTTGCGCAATAGCACAACTACATCTATCCTGAATGGACACTGCTTGATATCAGTAGCAATGAGAAATCCATGACGACCTGAAACTATGATGAATAATCGGAGAACACATACACACACAGCTCCTGGTATTCACAAATGGCCATCCATTCAATACTGACTAAACAATGTCGCTATAGCGATATATACACAAATACTCACCATGAGGGTTGATCGCCTCGCCGTTTCGGTTGCTCGGAGTCTTTGGATAGTAATATCAACTGAGAATCCGTTCTCGACAATTAGCCGGATTGATTCTGGGCTATTTTGGTGGCTCTTGATTCTCGGACTAAGGTATTCTTCCTGGATTGTACCTAAGAGGTCTACCCTCCTGGGCCTTGCTATCTAGTTGGATTAAGTTCATTGTTTATCCCTATAGGCGCGCTGATCGAGGAATGCGGACGGGGATATCTAGTAATTTTTTCTAGGTCAGACTACTCTTTCTTTAGGGGCTCTGGTTTTTCTCCCCCCTCCCCACTTTCCGGCCTTGTGTCACGTTTTCCTACGTTGGGAATGTAGTAAAAACCTATAATTAAATATGATTCGATAGGAACAGTAATAATTTGAGAATCATAAAAATCGTACAAATTAATTGCGACTGCGCAGTCAACATTTATGTGCTGTATATTTTGAAAGTTAGGGATGATTTTTCGAATGAATAGATTCTTATTTCAAACTGATATAATTTATATCAATTACTAAGTTTGATACAAAAATAATGCTTTTTAACGTTAAACTTCAAAAGATCACAACCCCTTTTATAATAAACTAATAAGAACCATTAGAATCGACACATTTTTGCTAACGAAAAACAAGTGTATTTATCCCATTAGCATAGAAATCCGGAGTTCTGAAAACGATGAAGTCATTGAAGAGCGATTCGGTATCATCTCAGCTTTTGAAGCATTTTTCGCGCAGGAAATTGTCGAGATGTTTGAAAAAGTGGCCGAGAGGTCCGGTGAACATGGCGGATGAGGCAGAGTCTCGTAGCCCAATTCGTTCAGCTTTGTAGGGTAGTTGAGCAATATGCGGGCGAGCCCTGTCATGGACGAGAATTGTTCCCTTTATATTGGCCTATCTCGGGCACATACGTTGAAGCGTCTATACGTATATGATTCACTGCATCTTTAATAATGATTATGATTTCATAACATTTCTTCAAGTGTAAATTTTAAAAGGGCTTTTCATAGCCTTTAGTGAAGGTGGTAGGCAAATTTGAAGATGAAGGTTTTGATGACAGGGTGATATATATAGTTTTTAGCTTATAGAGACAAATGTTTATGCAAAGGAAATACTAAGCTGTTCTCCTTCATAACTGTAATTGTGTGACGTGCTCAGGCAAGATAATCAATAATCACTTTAGTGGGAGCTTTTTAATCATTTCCACCATCCGAGATTTGTTGCCCTTTACTTGACTGTTTTGTAATCATTTGGCGCGACAAACAGTTATCAAGACTAATAAGAACTGTCAGCACTAACGTAATTTATATAATTTTTCATGAACACAACTTTCACAATTTGTTCGTGTTTGTTCAAAGAAAAGGGGTGGTTTAATACCAAATGATCAACTTTTGTATGCGCATGTATAAAGTTTCAAACTTTTTTCTTCTTTCCCTTCTTTTCTTTTTTTTTCATTTTTTTGCTCTTTTCTACTTCCCTTTTTCCTCGTTTATTTTTCAATCCTCATCCCATTCTAAGAAGATCACGTGATTTTTAAAATGCAGATGTTGTAAATGTCATTTTGTTGTTTAACACTAATTCTATTATATATTTGTTATTTGAATGGGAAAGTTTTATATAGCCTTAAAGTGGTCTTTGATTTTTTCGTATTTGATTGAAACATTGTAATGATTGTGTAGTGATATATATATATATATATATATATATATATATATATATATATATATATATTACACACTTTCATTTTATTTACTTTTTTAGTGAATATCCTTAACCTAAAATAATTATATATATATATGTATATATATATATATATATATATATATATATATATATATATATGATAAAAACAGAGGTGGAAATACCTAAAAACTCAGTGACGTTTCGACCGTTATGCGCAGGCTTCTTCAATAGCAAAAATGTAAAATACTTGCTCAATGTGAGCATTTTACATTTTTACTCTTGAAAAAGCTCGCATACAATGGAGGAAACGTCGTCGAGATTTCAGGTCTTTCCACCTCTGTTTTACCATATCGTTGGATTTTTATCCTATTTCAATCATATATATGTATATATAGTCTTAAAATACTTTGCAACACTCCGATATAGGAAAATATTTTCGCTTGTTTTCTTTTCATTATAAGAGAAATGGTTTCCATACTGGTTTATTGTTGAAGTATTTTTTGTTCAATAAGTCTAAAGAAAGGCTGTTCTTGTGAAAATTTTCAAACGACATAATGTTTGGATTTGTCCGAATAGTCTTGAAACAATTGTAACTAAGGATGAAATACACTATTTGTTGCTATCAACCCATTCTTTGAAGTCTTGGTTTTGTTAAAACAATATATATATATATATATATATATATATATATATATATATATATATATATAACATTACCTTGTCTCTCTATGTGTCAGTGTGTGCGTAGATTCGGTCTTTATGGACACCAAAATTAGACGATTTTTGTTAAAATTAACCATTAACACAAATGTACTTTATGCGTCAACATGTTCTAGGATGAATTTTGTATCCAAATGCTCCCGGTAAGTATTAAAAATCTATATCCGAAAAATTCCGATTAAAGAAACAACAGTAGAGGCATTTGACAAGAATTAACACTCTTATAGAGCTCAGCATTACAAGTGCATTTTCAAAGTTTTATCACCACACAAGAAGACCTTGGCTTATAAGATTAACAGCAAGTTCGTTTAAAGGTTAACAGCACTTTCGAAATGATTGTTTTTATTTAGAGCACAATTGAACCATAAGACTTAAATTTTGCATATTAAACTTTACATCAAGTCATTACATAAAAATCATATTTTAAAATCAACAGTAGGTTCTTTACAGTTCTATATAGACTACAGTGTGTGGTGGACAAGTTCGTGGGGGCATGTGAAGCGTTCTCTCGGTGCTCTAGAGCGAGTCCCCAACTAGGACATGCAATCAAGTAGTAGATATGAAGAACCTTCTGGAATTCTTATTCAATCCTGTTTATTTGCTTCCCCACTGAGCAAATTAGGCACAATGCCGTTTTTTAATGTGGAGAGAGAGGGATGGGGGAGGGAAAGGGGGATCCTGCTCCCGAGAGGTGGGAAATGGGAGCTGGATAGTAACTGTGGTCGTAGGGTGATCCCTACCTTGACCAAGTTCAGATATGTGGGGTTACCCCCACATATGGTCTTTGCTAGTCATAGCTGGTCTGTGCTAGTCATAGCTTTGCAGTATCTGCCGGAACAGATGGTATTTACTTGCTCCCCCACTGAGCAAATTAGGCACAAGGCCGATTTTTAATGTGAGGAGTGAAGGGGAAATGGGGACCAACTCCCCGGGGAGTAGGGGAGCTGGATAGTGACAATTGGTATGAAGGGTTTCCCCTACATTGACCAAGGTCTGATATGTGGGGTTACCCCCACATATTGTCTTTGCTTGCAGTATCTGCCGGAACAGATGGTATTTATTTGCTCCCCCACCGAGCAAATTAGGCACAAGGCCGATTTTTAATGTGAGGAGTGAAGGGAGGGGGAAGGGAAAAAGGGGACCAGCTCCCGAGAGGTGGGAAATGGGAGCTGGTTAAAGATCAGGCATGTGGGGTTGCCCCCACATCTGGTCTTTGCTAGTCATAGCTATTCATAGCTAGTAATAGCTTGCTGTATCTGCCGGAACAGATGGTATTTATTTGCTCCCCCACCGAGCAAATTAGGCACAAGGCCGATTTTTAATGTGAGGAGTGAAGGGGAAATGGGGACCAGCTCCCCGGAGAGTAGGGGAGCTGGATAGTGACAATTGGTATGAAGGGTTGCCCCTACATTGACCAAGGTCTTATATGTGGGGTCGCCCCCACATATGGTCTTTGCTTGCAGTATCTGCCGGAACAGATGCTACACTTTGATCTTGTCCCCCGTGCCCATTCTTATTCAATCCTGGCCAACATAGTGTCTCCATGCTCACACACAGGATGTTTTCTTGTATCATAGCTTGTCAGTGCATCTAGACAAGCAACTGCCTTTAGATGGGATTGAAACCCGGCAATCATGGCGAGAGTCTACGTTTATAACTCCTTTTGGTTTAATAGTAAGGATTAACATTATGAAACGGCCGAAGCTGAATTTATTTACACAAGGAACATTAAATTACGCACTTGTCGCAGTGTGTTATTTCATTCAACAGTATGTTCAACCCATGAAACGGGCATATTTAATCATCGAAATATTGTTTCGCTCTATTATAGTCCGTCAATGAGATTAGATAGGCAACTGTGTCAAGCTTACATGGAAACTCGATCACCAGTCGGGTTTATAACTTATAAACTATTTGCCTGTTGATAAGGTAGGTAGCCGAAATCACTATGGTAAACATTGCCAAACGTTGGAAGCCTCATTTATTTACACAAATAGAATTTCATTATACACGAGTGTTAGTTAATTATTTAACTCACTAGTATAGTCAAAGCAAGAAAGGAATCGGATTTTAAAAATCCATAGACTGTTTTAACGTATCAAAACTCTTCAGTGCGACTAAACAAGCAACTACTTAGAACTAGAATCGAAACTCAAACGTAAATACGATAGTCCGTAAATTGCTCGGTCATAAAATACGCTTTAATATGATATTTTGATGAATGCACATTTTGCATTTATTATTGTATTATATTGTACCCAATATCTGGTAATGATTTTAGAAAGTTTTTAAAAAATGACTCATGCGCCATCAATGAGAATTGAAACTAAAACTTTTAGCTTACAATTTGCTTTTCCTTTGACTTTAATGTCTGGTTTATGAAGACATGCTTGTTGCAAGGCTAAAAATTTAAACCTGAACCAAATAATATTACGTTACGCATGTATCTTCGTATTGCCGTCGTTCGACCTTCTCCTGGCAAATGCCATTTTTAAATTTTAATTTTTGTAAACTTTTGCACCGATTATCCCCAGCTAAAATAAAAATACAAAGTTTCGTATGGTTTCGCATAATCTATATATTATGTTTCATGCCTGTAGACCAAAAACTGACAGAGGATTTTGGTAGACAACATATTTCAAACCCATATAGACACGCATACATAACTGTATTTATATAGAAAGAGGTTTCTGTTTACTGACAACATTTTACGCAAATATTACGCAAGTACAAATTATGAAGAATATAATAATAGTTAACTGAAGATGATCATTCCATGGGAAAACCGAAAAGACTAACAGCGAATTAATTAAACTGAAAGAATATGCAAATTAGCTAGACCTTTTGCAGATGAAAGCAATTCCACGACGATATATAACGTTGTATTTTTTTTTAATTAATAGAAAAATGGTTTTTAATATGAATCTCAATACCAAGAAAACCGAATTTATAGGAGTATATATATATTGGCGGGTTGATTCTTTAGATTTTAAGCTATATATGCCTGTATACACTAAGATTATATATATATATATATATATATATATATATATATATATATATATATAATTTACTCATATAAAATTAATATACGAAAGTATTGATTTATGCGTAAACTTTAAGTATTTACTTCAAAAGTGGTCAATACGTGGGTAGAGCTAGTTAGTAAGTTATAAAATGTATATGGCGATTAAGATACACTGAATATTCCGCCTTTCATCCACTCTAGGACTCTTCAGGCTTATGCGCTTTCTTTTGTTTGGATGAAACGCGGAATATTCAGTGTAGCTTAATCGCCATATACATTTTATAACTTACTATATATATATATATATATATATATATATATATATATATATATAACTACTTCATTTACTCACATAAAATTAATATACGAAAGTATAGATGCATGCGTAAACTTTAAGTATTTACTTCAAAATTGCTCAATACGTAGGTAGAGCTAGTTAGTAAGTTATAAAATATATATGGCGATTAAGCTGCACTGAATATTCGGCGTTTCATCCACTCTAGGATTCCTAAGCCTGAGGAATCCTAGAGTTGATGAAACGCGGAATATTCAGTGTAGCTTAATCGCCATATATATTTTATATATATATATATATATATATATATATATATATATATATATATATATATATATATATATATATAGGGAGAGAGAGAGAGAGAGATGCGTGTGTACATTTACGTGGGGATGAATGTGAACATTGACGAGTAACAAGACGAGCATTAGAGAGTTAACGCATATTCGTTAGTTTGTAAGTTTATATCTCTAAATTCAAGACAATCCTATTTTCCACGAACGAAATAAACAACAAACTTATCTTTAACCTCTCGAACTGTTGATAAACGATATCAGTCATATATATCAGGCCGGCCCCATATTTATTAAACACAGATAGCATTTATCATTGTCTTATCTTTACTCAGGAATAAAAAAAAGTAAAAATGGGTCGTTATTTTACAGGAAGGGGAGGAACAAGGGGGATAACAAGCTTGAAAGAGGATTGTATTTCCGGGAGAGTCAAAAACTGAATATCTGATAGGCTCTATTGTCCTTATAACTACTAGAGTCGAACTAATCATTTCAACGCTCGCCTATTAAAGAGGGGGGGCTCATAAAATATGTATTATTCCACTTAGACTTACGGCATCTATCTATCTATCTTTCTATATATCTACAATTATATAAATGCAATTTTGTTTGTCCATGAGTTAGTTTCTTATAGACTCCAAAACGGATGGCAGATTTTGTTTAAAATTTACAGAACTTTAGTGTATAATACTAGTAGTGGTCTCAGAATAAACCCGATAATTACCGATATTTGATAATCGAAACCGTTATTTTTATTTATTTATCATCGATGAAGCCATTTTTCTACGTCGTAGCAACAATGATAGAACAACGGACCTCGAAAATTCTACTGTGATTAAGTTGATAGTGAGTTTTTTTCTTTGCATGGCGTGGTTTGTAGGTTCAACCTTAATTTCTTAATTCTTTTTTCATTATCTGCAAAAATGTTATATGACTTTAAAATTTACGTGTTTTTGTTTTGTTTTTTTTTTTGTTTTTTTACGAGGCGTGGTCTGTAAGTTTAAACCCCGCACGTAAATTTCGTTTAAAGGTTAACAGCGCTTTCGAAATGATTGTTTTTATTTAGAGCACAATTGAACCATGAGACTTAAATTTTGCATATTAAACTTTACATCAAGTCATTATATAAAAATCATATTTTAAAATCAACAGTAGGTTCTCTACAGTTCTATATAGACTACAGTGTGTGGTGGACAAGCTCGTGGATTCTTTTATGTAAACTAGAAAGAAGTTAATATAAAATAATTTTATGAAAAAGATACACATACACACACACACACACACACAAACAGCAGGTTCTCTAGAGTGCAATGTAGAATAGCATATATTTTGAACTAAGTTGTTGCATGGAGGCATGTGAAGCTTCCTTAGGGGCGATTCCACGGAGTTCGATGACAATATAAATATAGGAGCTGAAATATTCGTTGATCATCATTCAGCCCCAGGTAAAATCTGAGTCTTCCTCCTAGTATATATATATATATATATATATATATATATATATATATATATATATATACACATATATACATATATATATATGGAACTATACAACTATCACTTTAAATATATATATATATATATATATATATATATGATTAGTTTTTTTGGAAAATGAAATCCAGCAGAGTGTTCTATTAAAAGGAAAATCCGAAATGTAAGAGCGTATTTATATTTTGTGTACAGAAACTTGTTAGATGAGGATACGTTAAACGGTCCTTATTATCAGGCTTGAAAACGACGGTACCAATTAGTTTTCTCATCTAAAAACTTTCTGTACAAGTACTAAGTCTTCCTCCTATGGTTTCAAATGATCTGAAATAACAGGAAGGGGAGATTTTCTTTTCGAAATAAAGTACAGAATATTAATATCTTCAGTATCAAATAATTATAATACACTGAAATTTACTTTATGTATAAAAATACAAGAGGAGGAATATAACATGAAAACATATTGGAATCCAGTTTCTCATTGTTATTTCAAATTATTCAAAACCATAGTTTGATTTAGGCTCCCCTCCATCAAGGTCATAAGTTTTGGGGAAATATTAGATATATTGCAATTCATATTAAAATCTAGAAAAACAAATGACTATGATTGAAACATTTTATGACTGGAAAATAAGTGTCAAATAAGATAATGGATGATCCCCTTTATGTGAGACCTTTAGAGCAAATGTTACCAAGCCCACTATAAAATTCAGGTTATTACCTTTCCAACGAATCTTCATTTTTTAAACTCTGATCAATAGTCGCTGAGATTTGGAATTTATAAAACTCTCCAGAAAGGTGTTATCTCTCTCCTTCTCTCTCTCTCTCTCTCTCTCTCTCTCCATATATATATATATATATATATATATATATATATATATATATATATATATATATATAGAGAGAGAGAGAGAGAGAGAGAGAGAGAGAGAAATAGAAATAAACAAATCGAGTTATGTGTTCATCAACGTTTCGTCTTTATTTCGAGACTTCCTCTGGATGAATGAAATTAAGAAAACAAAAACGCCAGTACAAATATTTGAAAATATTCTTGTAAAAAGTGTGACGCTGTTCCATTTTTTACAAACGGAAAAACACGTTGGAAATTCAAGAAGGGGGTGTGCTGTTAAAGGGAGGGAGATTTGTAATAACGTCACATAACCGTTAATATATTTTTAAAAGATATGGAACAGTTAATATTCTTTCTGGAAAAGATTTGTCTGTTAAAATTCAAATATAGGTGTGTAATATAAATCAAATGAGTGTGTTTTTGTCATGTAATTTATTGATTGAGATTATATGTATTAATTATTAGAGGAGCTGTTTCTATCGCGTGAGAGGTTTAACCGATGTATACAATAAAATTATGTTCTTTTAACCAACAAAAATATGTTCAAATTTACTTATATTTGTATATATAGTGTCCTGGCAGTTAAGCGTTTTTTTGTTGTTTTTTTTTTGCTGATTTGGGATGAATTTTGATCAGGGTTTTTTTTTTTTTTTTGCTTGGTTGTCTCTCCTTCGGCCTTGCCAGGCCACTAATATACAGCATATCACAAACGCGTGTACACCCCTCACATTTCTTCAAATATTTAAGTATATCTCTTCATGGTACAACACTGAAAAAATGATTTCTTTTTAACACAATGAAAATAGTCTGTTTGCAGCGTATATGACAATTTATTTTCCCCTCAAAATAACTCAAAATATAACCATTAAAAGCTAAATCCCTGGCAACAAAAGTGAGTATACTCCTTATGAAAAGTTGCCAATATTAACATACAACATGTCAATGCTCAATATTTTGATTGGCCACCATCATTATGCAAAACTGTCCTTACGCTCCTGGCCATGGAGTTTATCACAGCTTCACATGTAGACACTGGATTGCTCGTCCACTCTTCAATAAGGACGTCGCGGAGCTGCCGAGTATTTGAGACTTTCCGCACCTTCACCTGTTGCTTGAAGATGTCATAAAGATGTTTTATTGAGTTCAGGCATCGAGTCATGCTTGGCCAGTCCATCACCTTTACCCTCTGTCTCTTCAGTAAAGCAGTGGTTGTCTTGGATGTGTTTTGGTTCATTGTCATGCTGAAACACTGCTCTGCGACCCAGTTTCAGGAGGAAGGGGATTATGCTCTGCTGCAGTATTTGACAGTACATGTTGGAGTTCATGCTCCCCTCAATGAAATGTAACTTTCCATTACCTTCAGCACACATGCAACCCCAGATCATGACATTCCCACAACCATTCCTGATTGTAGGCATGACGCACTTATCTTTGTACTCCTCACCTGGTCGCCGCCACACACGCTTAAGGCCATCAGAACCAAACAAATTAATTTTCGTCTCATCAGACCATAGGACATGGTTTCAGTAATCTATGATCTTTGTTGACATGTCTTCAACAAACTGTTTGCAGGCTTTCTTGTGTATTGACTTCAGAAGCGGCTTCCTCCTGGGGTGACAGCTATGCACACCAATTTGAGGTGTACAAATATAAGAATAAAAAAAACACTTTTATTTATTCAAAAAACGTTTACTTATTCAAGTTTTAATTTAACCAGGTTTTAATAAAAATATAACTTATTTGGAAAGAAAATATTTTCTATTTATTTGTCATATAATTGGAGGTAAATAGTTTCTAAACAATTCAATCTTCTAATTCATGCTGATTTAATAAGAATTATTGAGCTAGAAGTAACTATACTTTTGGGCAATGTATACTCCTCATTAACTCCTTTTTTATCTTCGAACAATCAGGAAGTAATCCATTCATTTTATTTTTTTTGTACTCACTAGAGATCAAAATGCCTTTTTCGTTTTACAAAGTAACCAAAATGCGTTTTGATTAATTTAATTTCTAATCATATTTTTAATTACGATATCTTCTATGTTCAGCTTATTACTTCGTGTTATCATATTTATGATTTAAATAATCATTTCATTAATAGTAAGTCCAAAGCATCTATAATAATGAAGTTGTAATTCGATCTGCCTGTTTGTTGGTTCACAATTTGATTAATTTATACAGGAAGCACAGTTTTCAAAATTAATTTTTATACTCAAATGAACTTTTGTACACTTTTATTTCATCAATATTTCTACATATATTATCCACTCAAAGTACGTATACGTTAAAAGGTTACAAAATTTGCATATTATATTAAAGTAAATCTATTTTAATAATTGAATCTATGTTATTAATTAGTAATAATAATAGAATTGTTTTAATTGTTCTGTTTACGAATATTATTTAAAGTGTATTCATTTAATTTATATATAATTTATATTTAATTTATATATAATTTAATTTCTATCTAATTATTATGAACCTATTTCATTTACGGTTAAAAACGGTAAAAGCTTTATTTATTTAAGCTATGAGAGTCATTCCTCCTTTAAGCTAAGTTCCTGGATATGACCTTAAACTATATCCGATGGTGAGGCCCAAGCTTGCAGGCCTTAGGGAGTGTGGATCCACCCTTTAATTGCCATTGCTCCCAGGTCCACTCTGACCCGGAGTGGTAGCACCTGTTAGGGCCCCAACTATGGGTTAAATAAAATACAACTTAAAAAACAAATATACTATATTAAAAAATCGTTTTTCAAAATCACCAGATTCGGCATTAAATAACCTGAAAAGGGCTAATATGCCGTAAAACAAAACAACCAACCAACCAACCTTTAAGCTAAAGAGTTATTTCCCTATTTGATTTTAATAGATAAAGATGGATTTTTTATGCTTTCATAAATCCAGCATGTAGTCCGTTATGATATGCAGTGCATCTTAAATAGTATGTTACTAAACCTTTTGTCAGGCAATATGTTTTAACTGCGTAATGCCGTATATATTTAGCTAGTAGTATGTTAAACACGCACACACGCGCATGCACAGATAGACGAATAGTTGTCACTAAATGTTATTAATATAGGTCCTTTGATAAGGAATTTGGAAATAGTTAATGTGTTAAATAAAAGAAATGAGATAAAGGATGGACACAGATTAAAAGACCAAAAGAAGGCGAGAAAAAATTTCTAGATGAAAGAAAAACAAAAAATTGGCGATTATAAATATATTAAAATAAACTTGAAATGAATAGCAAAAAGTAACGCTTGAAAAAAACTATCATTGAAGAATGAAATATCAGTTATGAACAGAAAACGATTGACGAATGTAGATAAGAAAAAAAATTGAATAAAAAATATTAAAAATGCAACATTAATATAAAATATGATATTAATAAACATGTGCGATGAATAAGAAAACTTTCTTTTCTGCATGACAAATTAATGGGTTGTGCATGAAAACGATAATAAAAACTACAAAATTACGCTTGAATAAATAAAAAGAAACGAGAACCTCCATGAAATAAGCGTGTGTAGTGATGAAAATATGATTTCGAATAAGCAAAAGAAGTAAAAGAAATAAAGATAATTATAACAATATCATCTACTACCTTAACATGTAACTCATGTAATCGTAAAGTCCACAATCCTTTTTGCTATCCGGCCATGTTTTACGCATAAGCTTTAGTTTACGTGTCCACCAATTTTCTGTCATAAATATTATATCTTTGCTCTCAGGTTTTGCTACAAATAGTAGGAAGCAGTGGGAAGCTGCAAATCGGACCAGAACAAGATACCGCAGAACTGCAGTAAACAAAAACAGGTGGAAGCAAATAGACTCCCTAATCTGCCCAAAGTGCAAGAAAGCCCACCAAGGCATAACCCATCTGATTCTACACTGTCCGGTGTGACAATCCATTTATCTGAAAGCAATTTCTCGAACTGGCGAAAAAATTGCGGTATAGAAGTCTAACTCATACGATACTACTACTACCTGAACCCCTGGGTTTTATATGTGCGATTATTCCCAGCATCAGATCTATTAAATAATCTATTGAGTACACTGGCCAACATATTTTTAGTGGCCAAGATTTCTAAGCTGATGTAGACTACTTTCGGGGTTCTGATTTCGAAAGTCATATTATTTTTCGCGTCAGGTGAAATTATTGAGATATTTGCTATTTTATACCTTTTTTACCTTAAAATTAGGTTTTCTGCCTCCTTGGTTTGAACCCATTATCTCCCTTTAAGTTACTCTTAGCTAAAAAGTTACTTTCTTCCTAATTTCTTTTTTGGGGGGTGGGGGGTCTTTACTTCCTTTTTGCATCCACGCCTTTTTCTTCTTTATCCGCTCCCATCCCCGACATCAGCGGTACGTTTTACGCATTTCTTTTTCTGACAACGTGTTTGTTTACTATGTCATGCGACGTGACATTCTATGTTCTATTTCTTTACGAACTTAATCAGTCTTTCGATTTCTTTAACTGCAAAAGTAGGCGACAGAAGAGTTTATCACGGCACTCAATGAACAATATCGGGCCGTGGCTGCATTGACAGCCAAATCCTACAGTGGGGGTTTGTAGAAAGTAAGGTTGTTACAATTTTTAAGTAATATCAACTCAAAATATATATTTACAATCGATTTGCACTTTGAGTATAAGTAAATCATTTGTCAAATTCCTATGCCTGCGTTGCCCCTCTTACATGGCTAAATGCGTATCTTAATTCACTTCCATTTAAGGTTGAATTCCTGGTGGCCACTGGGAAAGAAGGATGTTCCGCAAAGTCACATTAGTTTTTTTCTGACTTAGTTCGAGTCCCGCGAACTATACCAGTTACACTTTCTTGCACTGATGATTGCGTAAGCTTAAGTCGAACCTCGACCACCTGCGTCAGTCGGTATTTATTTGCTACCCCACCGAGCAAATAAGGCACAAGGCCAATTTTTAATGTGATGAGTGAAGGGGAGGGGGAAGGGAAGGCCAGCTCCCGAGAGGTGGGAAATGGGAGCTGGATAGTGATTTGCCAGCTGGCCCAAGTAGGGTTGCCCCTACATGGACCAGAAGATTGCCACAAGGGCAATGGTCTTTGCTTGCAGAATCTGCCGGAACAGATGGGTATTTATTTACTCCCCCACCGAGCAAATTAGGCACAAGGCCGATTTTTAATGTGAGGAGTGAAGGGGAAATGGGGACCAACTCCCCGGGGAGTAGGGGAGCTGAATAGTGACAATTGGTATGAAGAGTTGCCCCTACATTGACCAAGGTTTTATATGTGAAGTTGCCCCCACATATGATCTTTTCTTGCAGTATCTGCCGGAACAGATACTACACTTTGAGGTATTTATTTGCTCCCCCACTGAGCAAATTAGGCACAAGGCCGATTTTTAATGTGAGGAGTGGAGGGGAAATGGGGACCAACTCCCCGGGGAGTAGGGGAGCTGGATAGTGACAATTGGTATGAAGGGTTGCCCCTACATTGACCAAGGTCTTATATGTGTGGTTTCCCCCACATATGGTCTTTGCTTGCAGTATCTGCCGGAACAGATGGTATTTATTTGCTCCCCCACCGAGCAAATTAGGAACAAGGCCGATTTTTAATGTGAGGAGTGAAGGGAGGGGGAAGGGAAAAAGGGGACCAGCTCCCGAGAGGTGGGAAATGGGAGCTGGTTAAAATTCAGGCATGTGGGGTTGCCCCCACATCCGGTCTTTGCTAGTCATAGCTAGTCATAGCTTGCAGTATCTGCCGGAACAGATGGTATTTATTTGCTCCCCCACCGAGCAAATTAGGCACAAGGCCGATTTTTAATGTGAGGAGTGAAGGGAGGGGGAAGGGAAAATGGGGGCCGGCTCCCGAGAGGTGGGAAATGGGAGCTGGTTAAAGGTCAGGCATGTGGTGTTGCCCCCACATCTAGTCTTTGCTAGTCATAGCTTGCAGTATCTGCCGGAACAGATGGTATTTATTTGCTCCCCCACCGAGCAAATTAGGCACAAGGCCGATTTTTAATGTGAGGAGTGAAGGGAGGGGGAAGGGGAAAAGGGGACCAGCTCCCGAGAGGTTGGAAATGGGAGCTGGTTAAAGGTCAGGCATGTGGGGTTGCCCCCACATCTGGTCTTTGCTAGTCATAGCTTGCAGTATCTGCCGGAACAGATGGTGTTTATTTGCTCCCCCACTGAGCAAATTAGGCACAAGGCCGTTTTTAATGTGAGGTAAAAACCAGCTCCCCTAAAAGTAGGCAAAAAGGGGTCACTCTGGTTACCAAAAATAATAATTGTCCCAGTATAGAGGGTTTCCCCTCCATTGACTGGTACAAACCATCTTAAGTGCAGCATCTGCCGGAACAGATGGTATTTATTTGCTTCCCCACCGAGCAAATTAGGCACAAGGCCGATTTTTAATGTGAGGAGTGAAGGGGAAATGGGGACCAACTCCCCGGGGAGTAGGGGAGTTGGATAGTGACAATTGGTATGAAGGGTTGCCCCTACATTTACCAAGGTCTTATATGTGGGGTCACCCCCACATATGGTCTTTGCTAGTCATAGCTTGCAGCATCTGCCGGAACAGATGGTATTTATTTGCTCCCCCACCGAGCAAATTAGGCACAAGGCCGATTTTTAATGTGAGGAGTGAAGGGAGGGGGAAGGGAAAAAGGGGGGACCAGCTCCCGAGAGGTGGGAAATGGGAGCTGGTTAAAGGTCAGGCATGTGGGGTTGCCCCCACATCTGGTCTTTGCTAGTCATAGCTAGTCCTAGCTAGTCATAGCTTGCAGTATCTGCCGGAACAGATGGTATTTATTTGCTCCCCCACCGAGCAAATTAGGCACAAGGCCGATTTTTAATGTGAGGAGTGAAGGGAGAGGGAAGGGAAAAAGGGGACCAGCTCCCGAGAGGTGGGAAATGGGAGCTGGTTAATGGTCAGGCATGTGGGGTTGCCCCCACATCCGGTCTTTGCTAGTCATAGCTAGTCATAGCCAGTCATAGCTTGCAGTATCTGCCGGAACAGATACTACACTTTGATCCTGGCCCGAAGGCCACAAAGTCGGCACTTTTAAATCCTAAGCTATTTCGCTGCTGTTGAGATAGGTGAAATCACTTTGTCAAACGCCGATATTTCACACAAAGTGAATAGCATTATAAGCCGGCATCAATTGTTTATTTCACCTAGCAGTATGATCAATCGAAGAAAGGGGCACATTTCAATCACGTAAAAAGAAACGGATCGCGGGATCACAGCTCTTCTGTGCTACTTGAGAAACAACTTCCCCACGCTGGGATCGAATCTCTACCGTGAAGATGACAGACTTCGCTTTTCAGAGACAAATTTTCAACTCTTATATTCACTAATGCTTTATAAAGAGGCATACTGATTAAAAACAAGAAAGAAGAAAAGGCGAAAGGTAATTCGTGTAAAATATATATACATTAATATAAAATATATGTACAATTGAAATTGTGGTGGGGTAAGAACGATGAAAATATATCTCTGAGCAAATCTTAACATTTGACAAGGTCTTTCGATCAGCAAAGGTATTGTAGTCGAGTTATAAAACACTATTTATCGAGCTGTTACGAGTTTGGCCCTTATGAATGTTTTGCCATACTGAAAACAGGTGATACATAGAAACGTGCATGTCCATAGAATTACTTTTATAGACGTAAAAACAGATATTTGATTTAAAAAATACTCAAATATTTAATAAATAAAAAAATGAATAATACCAACAAATAATACGTCTCAAATAGGGATAACTAAAATAATAATAAAAAAGAACACGTGACTTCTCTCAAAAAGCAGGCAGCGGAAATAAATACGAAATCATCGTTACAAAATATAAATCTACAAACTTTTATATATATATGTGTGTGTATGTGTGTGTGTGTGTGTGTGTGTGTGATAGATACCCTAATAAAATAGAAAATTAAATGGCATTTTGTCAATTACGTGTTATTTTTTTAGGAAAATAGGCACACTATAAAATAATTAATATTACTATTGAATATTTCATTATCGCTTTAAATCACAATACCAAAAAAAATCGACAAAAAAAAATCGATAAAAATTAGCAAATATCAGCAGGTTCGTAGAGTACCGGTTCACACACTCGACTATAGAAACGATGGTTCGATATTCGAACCTTAATACAGTCAAGTTACACCGATGGGCTGTAGAGTTGCGAAACACGTGATGCTTTTAAAAAGTTACATAAAAATGAATTATATATATGTTTATTTGTTTATATCCTAAAAGTATGGGCAGTGTTTTTTAGGAGAAACTTATTCCTGGATCTTCTAAGTAGGAAACGCTAATACCGAATATAAACATTATTTCCAAATAAATAAATAAATATATATATATATATATATATATATATATATATATAAATCCGTATTTCTGTCTGTTTGTTTGTTCACAATGACGTCATAGAATATATATGTATTATACATATTTATAAACTGTGGCGTCATGTATAACGTTATAACAACTGACGTCATTGAATATGACGTCATACATGACATAACTGTTTGAAGATAGCTAATATATATGCATATATACATGTATTTATATATATATAAATGTATACATATACTTACATATAGTATATATATATATATATATATATATATATATATATATATATATGAAAATAACAACTTATAATTCATTATTTTTTTCTCTGCAATGACCTAATGTCAAATGGCACATGAAGAACATTTTCAACAGACCTGATACGAAATATGAAATAAGAGATAATGTAAAAAAATATTAACGGAAATTGAACCAAGTTAGGAAAATTCATATAAAATATGAGGCTTTAATTACACGTAGGAATAAAGTGAATTAAGGAAAAATAGTTGACCTATTCTTCAAATTTTTCTGGTTCTATACGCCACATTTCGGTCGATATGACCTTCGACTTTCTTTATGTACATCTTTCGACAAAATCATCTAAAAAGGGCAAATGATAAAATTATAGTCTGTTTTTCTTTTGTTTAAATTAGTGTATTGATGATATTTCTTCTATAAAAACTTCATTATATAATCGACTTTATGATTAATTGGAGGTTCTTTTGTATATATTACTTCATTCTTCTAAAAGTATTAAGTTTGGTAAAGATATTTAAGTTGTCTCGTTTTGATCAATATTTCATTCTAACAATTTTATATTTTTGGTGGCATTGACATTTGTAATTGAGAAGATAAAATAGTTTGCAGCGTCTGACAAATGTTAGATTAATGAAATGGAATCGGAAAACACTGGATTAAAAGATATAAATGACCTACGTGGTAAAATAAACGGGTAAAACTTTCGTCACGTGAGAAGGATAGTATAAAAATACACACACAGATTAAAAATCAAGACATATATAGAGGAGGGGAATTGTGAAAAACGACCCTTCAGTCCTCAAGAGCGCGTTCCTTAAAAAACACAGCGTCTGTGTTTTGCAGTCTCGTATTTTTATTTCTGACACAAGAAAGGGGAAAGGATCGGGTTTAACAGGATAAAAAAGAGGAAAAAAATCACGAAAAATGGTTTCAAATGAAATATCCTTGACGATTTAGATAGACAAAAATCTGTTTTTCATTTTCAGTCTAGTTGATTTGCATGATAAAAATTGTCGCTCCACCACTGACTGGATTTGGAGTACATTCAGCAAAGAGACAAGAACGTATGCAATTCTTTAAGATAACCCCTCGTTTGCTCTTCAATATAAACAAATATAAAAGCAACGAAATCAGCGCTCTATCATCAATACTTGTAATTGATTATAAATATGTTTAACAATTTGGACTCTTACCTTAGACTTATCACATAATTACCGTATATGTTGGCGAATAAGGTGACCGTCAAATAAGACGAGGTACCAAATCAGAGCAAATTTTAATAAACTTATTATATATCGGTTGTATAAAATGATTGTTTAATCACCAAACCATGTTTGTTTAGCCTAGGCTAGAGATTGTAACACCAGGTATCTTATGAAAGATATTTAAAGATGAAAGATATTTTTAAGATGATTTTTTAACTTTAACGGTCGTCTTATACGCCGAAATATACGATATTATAAAATAATGTTGGTTTTGTTTGGTTTGGCTATTCTGTGTTACAGCATATCAACCCCTTTCAGGTGGTTTCATGCCGAATTAGGTCATTTTGATAAAAGCGTTTATGTTGCAAGGTCTTTATATCATAAACTATTTATTCATGATGTTTGGTTTGACTGTTCTGTGTTGAGGTATATCGGCCCTTTTCGGATTATTAAATGGCGAATCATGTCATTTCGATAAAAACCTTCATACCTCAAGGTTTTTATAAAGTTTAAATATAAACGCAGCCAAGGGATTACGCCCGAAGATAGTTTTAAAGCTCATGAATTATCCAACATTTTTTCCAACGAGCTTAACAACGGAATTTGCGTAAGATTTCTATTTCATGTCGGTAATAAAGATCAGTCCAAGAAGCTTTAACAAGTCCTTTTTCAACTACGAATATTGCCGCAAAGATCTGTGGCGCAGTGGATAAAGTACTGGGTATTTCTGCATCAATGAAATCAGTTTAAGTTACATTCTCCGAGAATGGTAACGTTTCAGTCGTCAGTGCGGGTGACACTTAAAATACAATTGTGAATTACTTAGGCTATACTACATAGTCATGACTGACGGAAAAAGGATATGCTTCTCCTGTAGATTTTTAAAAAAGGATTCTGTTCGAAATGTTATTCAGAGTTCGTTAAAAAGATTCCCAAATTCGACAATATACGCATTGAGACTGTCGGGGGTTACATCGAGTGACTATTTTGAAAATAACACACAGGATAAAAATAGCAGTCTGAAGAGTATAAATAATATAACAAACCTTCATAATGTTTATCAAAAAATACTGTTTTTTATGATTATAGGTTCGGTGTAAAATGCCCGTGTTTCATAATTAAGATAAAATCCATTTTTAAGTATTATTTCAGTTTTACACTAAACACATATATGTTGTCTGTTTTAATTTAGATAAAGGTACTTTAAATATGAATATGATTTTAATCTCTTAACATTTAAAATCAAGATGGTCACGTGCACTGCGCTGACCCAAAAAAAAAAGCATGGCTTAACCGTGTCAAGTAAATATGAAGAAATACATTTTTTTTTTTCAATTTTAGAAACATGTTGACTTCCTTATTTCCCCTTGCATGGGATTATATTCCTCTTAAGTTTTCTTAACGTAAGATATACGAATTAGAGAGATAAGAAAAATAGAAAGAATGCTATTAATATAGTCACTTCCTGTCTCGGCCTATTGAAGTGTTTCCTGTTTATCTGTCATCACTGGGTTGCTCTTATCTCTCCGTCCAGATCCCCTAAGAGTTATGGCTGTTTAGAGGCGCTGTAGTCAACCGGGGCATATTAGTTTGATCGACCTTGTGTCAGCGCCCGTCTTCTTAAACGACGGTCATGGTTGCGTTTATTTGGAACAGAATCCATTAGTGATTGTTGTTAGGATCAAACGGGAAGGAGAGAAGCGTGATGGTTAACAGAAGAAAAGTTTGGAGAGGGTAGGGATTGAGTGATGTTGGTAGGGGCACAGTAAATAGAGATCAGTAAAGAAAGAAGAAAACAAAACTATAGTGGGAGAGAGATAGAAAGAGAGAGATAGGAAGAGAAAGAAAGAATGGAATAGAAGGCAACAGATTCAATAACGTTGGTTGATTACTTGATTTGTTTGTAACGGCATATCGAACCGGTTATGGCATCTTATTCTATAAAAGGTTATTTAGTGTTGAGTCTCGTGTGTCGGTTATGTGCAACAGTATTGCGTTTTATAGGTTTCCCGCTTTATAGTAGTGGAGATATTTACAAAGTGGTGGCTTTCAGCAAATTGAACATACTGTCTACATGAGCTTTGTTGAACAGATCTTTCTATATATTAAGAAGTATTTTTATCTAGTTTGTTAGAGATGTTCCTATTTACAATGCCTCCCCACGGGAAAAAGTTAGACAGGAGGGTCGTTTTTAGATCGTGTGTATTCAACGGTGAAGGGTGATTGCATGGTATGAATGTTGGCGATTCTTCTCCTTTCTGGCGATATCAATGTTTTGTGTGAATGAGATTTTTTTATTACATTTTCACCCCAAACAAGGTACATTGCCACTTTGGTGTAGGGGGCTACTATCAGGGGCAACAACTACTGGGGTTGGAAGGGTCCAGTGTGGAGTTTGAGGCAAACCGACTGGCAAGCATAGACCAATTACAGGGTAGAACGATAAAATTGTCGCCATAAAGAGAACAACACTACAGCTTTATTTTAAAACTTTTATTGATAAAGTCAATTCAGGTAACTTGATTATGTTTTAGAGCTCATATCTATTCAATGTAACCGCCTTCAGCCTCAATTACCGCTTCGATACGGGCCCAAAACTAGGGAGGTTCCATTTTCCACAAGAACCGAGTCTATACCATCCAATTCTAGTGGAAAGGATAAGTCTATGAAAACTGGAAACAATTCCGAGATAATCTGAGAGTACGTCCAGTATCTAGTATTCGCAAATAGTCACTCATCTGATTCTCGCCAGCGCAACGTCATTTAACTTTGGTGATCTAAGGGGAACCGGTTTGTTAATTTGGTTATTCCGTATATATTAAATGTATGAATGCAAATATATTATGCTTTTTTTCGCTTTTTAGATGATGCCCGACTTACCATATACGCGCGAGAGTACACATATTTCGATGACTGATTTCTCTCACGTCGAAAGGATTAATTCTTCTGTATCATAAATGGATTAACCGCAGTGATTATCATTTAAGAATCATCTAATACATAAATTAAGTTGGTCCAATTCCCAGCCAGACAAAAATAACATTTTATTTTTATATTAGTCAATCCAAACAAAGCACATTGCCACTGATGCAAGAGGAGATAGGATGAATGAAACGACTTTTTAGGTCGAGAGATTGTCATCAAAATGTTTGTTCATATTAGATAAAAACGTTTGCATGATAGTATGGTCTGAACACCAAATGGTACGTGGGGATACCAAGGTAAATGTTTAAACGATAAAGTATCAAACGACAATATCTTTCATTCTCTAGGTATCTCTAGAGCAACGAAATTGGATTTTGCTGCCACTCGGGTGGATTACAAATATTTACGTTGAGGGTGGTTCAAGAGCTAGCAAGTTGATGAATTCCAATTTCTTCTATCAATCTTCGGTACTTGTGGGCCGCTCAATTTTTAGCAGGTAGTTTTTTCAAGTAAAAGTCAGTATTTTTTTTTTACTAAATTGTTAGGTGAAAATACAGAAGAGTTCAAATGCCGTCCTCCCCATGTTAATAATGATAAACCTTATTTCAGCACGATCCGTACACAAAACATGTACTCAATTTTCATTTGTTGTCTTATACATTGTGTAAACAGTATAACAATATACTTAGCTACTTTTTACGTGTTTAATTACTTAATCCGATCCAGACAAATGTTAATATGAAGCGTTATTAAATAATAACCTACAAACAAATTTAACAGGGGCGATAACTCAGTTTAAAGTAAAAGAACATAATTATAGTGGCGTACCTTGTTTGAAAATATGAAAACAAATACAAATTTAAAAACATGCTTTCTCGTATACTTGGCAATGCCGGGTAGGGGTGGTTGGTTATTAATATTTATGAGTTATATCGTTTGTATTCGATTTTTAAACGATTTTCTCAGCTTAGATGATTTCATTGTCTATAATAAGTACAGAAATTTAGGATTTACTGTGGTGATTAATTAATTTAGATACTATATAAACTCTAAAATGACACAAACAAAATTGTAGGACATTAATTATAGATATACGCAGTTTAGAAAAAAACATCAAACACTTAAAATACAGATAATAAATTTGTATTTTTGTTTGCTTGAAGTTTTTTTAATTTTAAGTGTTCTTTGATATGTTAATAAATCTTGTTATCAATATTCGCGCCCCTAATAAATATCAATTATGCTGTTTTTTTAATAACCATTCTGTTCTTTTATTTTAGTTCGATTTACATCAGTTAATTAATAATAAAAATAAACGTATCAACTATAATCTGAAGGTAAGTCCTTTATTAGGTCTTATTTAACTCACAGGGATTTTAAAATCAAAACATGTTTCGGAATTACGCATACGCAACTTTTATTTTTTACATAAACAATGGTTTATTCAAAAGTAAGTACTGTTCTTATGTTAACACAAGTTTTACTGCCGCGTGAAACACCAACATAAAATATTAACTCGGATGAATATAGTCGCTATCAAAACACGTATAAAAGATGTAAGCAAGGGAAGAACGATAACACCAGTTTTAAAATGATGTATTTTAAACTAGAGAATTTTAATAAAAACTCTAGTAAAAAGGCATATTTATCAATTGTGTTATCAATCTTCCTTAGAAGTTATAGTTTTTCGTTAACTAGCATATTTTTTTTATATTGATGGCGTCTAAAACTTTCCTCAAATATTTATTTTCCGTGTTTCTTACCATGATTTAGTGTTTTCTTCTCACCATAATTGACATGAATAAATACGAATGGTTTTATCTCACCTAATTTAACAACATTAGCACTAAAATAGTTATCACTTATTTAATTCTATGTACTTTATTTTCATTTTCATTCGTAACATATTCCTCCCTAGCATTACCTTTAATTTTAGATTTGTTTTTTTTATAATCTTTTACGCCATAGCAACCATCAGTAGGTTATTTAATAGCGAATAAATTGTCAAATGTAATGCTCTATGTAGAGTAATTATTTACTTTCAATCAATGAATGTCTGTCAGAATACAATATCCTTAACATAGATTGCGTTACTCTTTAAAAAACATTAGCTTTTGAAAACATTATGTGTTCCAAACATTACTCTTGTATATGAGAAATATGTCCTCAAGAGGATTGACCATCAACAAACATTTAGTAATTGAAAAAGGTAAAATCAGTTTTATTCTGTTGAAGAATCGGATTAAATATTACGGTTGGCGATTACTGTATAACTCTATAGCATTAAGTGACTAGCTGAGTAATCGAATCTAACCTCTCTAATCTCCTACTAAGCCGAAGTAAAAAAAAAATATCCCAACAACCAGGACTTCATATAAGAGATAACGAATCGCCACTCACGACCTTAAAGCTGACTCGGCTATCTGTTGGTGTCCCTGCCTAAAGGGCGTCCTATATTTTGGGTATTATCGCCTTATCTCGTTTCTCCAGATACCATCCTCCCAGGAGTATCTCCTCCTTTATATGAGTGTTCTGTCTATGAGGTAGTGTATCTATTCTAATGACTTAATCTAATAACTTTTGGGGGGAGGGGGTCATCCTATCAACCCAAAAAATATATGCGAGCAGTAGGCGCATATAGTCCAGAGATGAATTTATCTTGTCTCAAGAAGTTTTTACAATTTTGTTTAAAAGTAAATGTAAGTAAAATCCCTTAGGAAACTAAGTTAACCTGCAGATTTAACACTTACAAAATACGATTCAATCGTACTGAAACATAAACATAAAACGTTAACTTAAATTGTGCAATGAAAATGGCGACCATCGTATGTTTATTATGTAGCTGCATATGTGTGTGTGTGTGTGTGTGTTAGTATTGATATGTTTCTAATGTGTGTGCGTCTGTGTTTGATTCTGTGCATACTCTGTATCGTTTTGGCTATTGGTAGAGCTCGCACGCACACGGACACACACACACACACACACACACATATATATATATATATATATATATAGTCATCCACATACGGTAGTGTCTCATTGTTTCATAGATCATCAGTGCGGCTATGCAAGCAATTACCTCAAGCCATGATCGAAACTCGACCGCCCATATGGTAGTCGAAGCTTCTAACCGTTGGGTTATTTGGCTGCTGCTATGCGAGCAGATAATTTTTTTTCTTTTGACATTGTCCAAATACCTAAATACTCTAAGTGTAATTTGTATATCACTTCCCAATATGCTCAACCCAAGATAGGGGGCATTAAGGCTTAAATACGATGGCATATATATATATATATATATATATATATATATATATATATATATATATATGTCATCGCATTTAAAAAGGAAGTCTTAACATAAACTGTAAAATAAAATATGGATCATTAGCTATTTACCATGTAGCGCATTTGGATATATATATATATATATATATATATATATATATATATATACATATATAAAATGGGTTAAGAAATTCCAACGAGAGAAAGATGTATATTTAAATACACGCATACAGCCACACACAGACATAACATCCCTGCCTCTAATACAACACATTAGAACA
Organism: Euprymna scolopes; assembly: GCF_053919585.1. Taxonomy (NCBI): domain Eukaryota; kingdom Metazoa; phylum Mollusca; class Cephalopoda; order Sepiida; family Sepiolidae; genus Euprymna; species Euprymna scolopes. The sequence continues at coordinate 133,381,546 of NC_136490.1, read as the reverse complement.
ATACCAACCCTACTTTACCTCGAAACCAACAACACTAGGAAACACCTGGAACCATAGTGTAGTATCTGTCCCAACACCTCGCCCCCCTCAATCAGTGGAGGAGAAATCCTTCATGACTGAGATAACTATCATCCTTCCTCTCATACCTATACGACTCCAAGTTCCCCCTCCCCTCTGGGGAACGATACCTTCCCCACACTAAGAACCGATCCTGAATCTGGCTAAACCCACATGGGGAGACAAATAAATTGAAACATTAAAAAATCCCCTACGTATATTTCTAAATACACCTCTTTATCTAAACGAACATTATATTAAGAATGCCCGAACCGTTTAAGACTGAAACGAAAAATCACAATACTAAAATCTAAGAATCCAAAAAATAAATATCAAAATTGAATGAAGACACCCCTAACCTTATGACAGAGAAGCTGCTCCCCTCCTCTTCACACACACATTAATAACGACCTTGGATCACAGTTGCCTTCCTAGGGAGGCAAATAACTTTATAATACTATAAAACAGAACACACATTCTCCAAACCAATACGAGAAAACACACACACACACACACTCTCACACACAAACAAACACACACACACACACCCTACTCCTAGTTGACCAATTACCAACGGGCCCCTCACATCCAATCAAGTAAGAGTAAAAAAATTAAAAAATGAGAAAAAACAAAGAAAGATAAAAGAAACACAAGCAGAGAGAGAGAGAGAGAGAGAGAGGGAGAGACAGAAAGAGAGAGAGAGAGAGAGACACACACACACACATAAGACAGCAGTGACCACAGTCCACCCCAACAAACCAGTAATAAAAATTTAACATACGTATGAAAAGTATAACATGCTCGGAAACATTTCAAATGAACTACGAAAATGTTCTTTTACATTTTAAACACTTCTTGAGCATATTCTAAATATCTTACATTTCAAATACTTTCTGAAGAGAACGCTTCACAGAACGTCTGAAACGCGTTAAAAACGATTTCAGTGATTTAAAAACATTATTACAATGATCTAAACATAATTTTCAATGAAAAGCCAAAACACGGAATAATAAAAGAATGTTAAAAAATACACATTGTTGGTGACCCCCCCTTATATATATATATATATATATATATATATATATATATATATATATATATATATATATATATATATATATATATATAAATGTAAATGTTGGTTCGTTCGGAGTTAATTGTCTAAAAAACCACAGGACGAATGGCTTCCACGTTTTGGTATAATATGTTTATTATATCCATGTGTGTTTTTATATATTTCTTTTTAATTATAACATTATACTTAATTTTTCTATGATAAATAGATGGATTTCTTTGTATCGAGAGGCCATTTTTTAATTTAGGGACAATTATTTATTACCGCTTCCTGTCACGTGACCAGTGTTACAATTTAGCGGTTTTCCTGCTAGATCTGGAGATTTCGTTTACAAACTAGCGGGAAATTCTAGAAAATCTGGAGGTATTTGGCACCCAGACACCCGCATGAGATTGCTTGAAAATACTTTAAAACATAAAATAAACTCATTCATGTAAATAAAAAAATGTAGCATTTATTGCCTTTGGTAACAATTATTTATTGATTATTTGTTTTGTTTTTCACCTTTTTTTCGACTAACCATTCTTAAATTTCACTATAAAATCGATTTTTCCAAGTACATTTTAGGGGGGGGCATTTCAATCTCCCCGAAGGGGTTTGTATTACTGTACACGGGTTTGTTATTACTGTACACATAGATTCGAAAAATTTGTCAAAAAACAAATATATAACAAATAAATGTTATCAAAGGCAAGATAAGTTACTTTTCTGCCAAACTGGCTAGCGATTTTCTGGACATTTCTTTCTCCTGATTTCGCGGGTTTTTTTTTTAAATCTCAGTTGACAACATTGCATCACTAAAAGAACACCACAGGCTTAATGTAAACAGAATGTGTTTACAATATCGGTAAATTTTCAATGGGTTTATTGATAATGTAACTATGTGATTGAACGTTAATTTAAATTAACCACACCTGGTCGCAAAATGAATGCCGACGCTCAAAGTGTGTACACATTTTGATTCCTCCCTTTACTTAAAAATTCACCAAAAATCAGGAAATTAACGAATTTTAATGAAAATTGCAGTATTTTTCAAATAATGATCGCAGAATATAATGAACTAATTATTTTTACTTAACTCTAAGTGAAAATGTTTTATTTTGTTTAAACAAAAAATACCTTTACTAAAGTTATGGTTTTCAGTAGTAAATAAAAAACGCAAGAATTTATTTTTGCTTTTTTTAAAGCATCGTAATTTGTAACAATAAAAAATAATTTTTACAGTAACATTACGAAAAAAGCCCCTAAAGTCCGTATTAATGTATTCGATATAACTCGAAGAAAAATGAATTATCGGATACTATTCAGGAAATTAAAGATTCAATTAGATTCCTATTTCAGTCACCTAAATTATTTAGGGTGAAGAGTTTAGGAATTTATAGCCAAACCTAAATATATTTTTTTTGGTAAATATCCAGATACGCTACTACAGAACACAGACCACTCTAATTTGTTTTGGGGGGATGTGATGTTGGGGCGCGCGCGCGCCAACATCACATCCGCTCCCCTCCCCCCTCCCCGCTCGCGCCCCCAATGTACAAAGTAAAATCTTCGGAAAATGTTAAATGGTGTTCTAATTGGTAAATGTCGGTGCGTTACTTACGGAAAATTTGAAAATTCGATGTTCCAGGTAAAAAAAAAAACAGATAAATTACCCCCCTACTCCAACTTGGTGTGCTTTCCTTTTCTTATTTTATTTCTTTTTCAGCTAATTTTAAATTTTCCACCCAAAAAGCGCTATAATGTATTTTTGAAAATTAGAAAATTCTGTGTCCTGGGAAAAAAATCCCCTCCCCCAACATAGTTTGCTTGGTGAAGCCGTCGTTTATGCTACAGCGTGCATGCGCGTAGCATAACGGATGCTGCAAAATGGTGGAAAGAAGTTCGTGGGTTCAGGGACAAATACCATGCAAACGGTAAATTTGCCCCAAGTTTGACTATCAGATTCGTTTTCAGCGACCTCAATTACCTATAAAAAAAAACAAATTAGAGTGGTCGGTGTTCTGTAGTAGCGTATCTGGATATTTACCTTTTTTTTTCTTGCTTAAAAAAATAGCATTAATGCAGTAAGTTAGGTAAACTGACGTTTTCGTTTAAAAATGGAATTATTTCCCTTTCGTTATTAACTTTAAAAAAAAAAAAAAATTTTTTTTTAATAAATATTTTCTGGGGTTTGTATCACTGTACACATAGATTCGAAAAAGTTGTCCAAAAAGAAATATATAACAAATAAATGTTATCAAAGGCAAGATAAGTTACTTTTCTACCAAACTGGATATATTTTTCGTGTTTTTATTCACTGTAACATGTTTATTCAGCTCGAAAACCATACAGTGTTTACCGATGTATTGGAACATTCAAGATGGCGTCTGATTCTCTCTTTAGCACGGTAACTGTGGGGAAAAGATGTTATAAATAAAACACTAGATAAAATACTGTTAAAAACTCGCTCAATATATGTTACCGTGACATAGGTTGACATATATTCAGCGGGTTTTTAATAGTATTTTGTATAGTTTTTTATTTATAACACCTTTTTCCATACTTACGGTGTTAAAGAGGGTGTGAGACGCCATCTTGAATTTTCGAATACATCGGTAAACACTGTATGTTTTTCGAGCTGAATAAATATGTTACATTGAATAAAAACACAAAAAATATATCCAGTTTGGCAGAAAAGTAACTTATCTTGCCTTTGATAACATTTGTTATATATTTGTTTTTTGACAACTTTTTCGAATCTATGTGTACAGTAAACAAACACCCATTTTGTGTTTTATATACATAAAGTATAATTGTTGAATGTTACTGTTTTGATTATATTCGTTTGGTGGGGGCACAATTAAAAAATTAAGAAAGATTAAAATGAAGGGAAATTTAAGTTTCCGTTTTATTTTTACAACAACCGTAAAACAGTGCATACTCAGCAAGTTTTATCGTAATTTATAAGCATATTGAAACACTAAATCAACATTTTATTTATTTTTTTGCATAATTAATGATGGAAGTATTTTTCTGTTTATTTTCTTAACATCTGTTAAAAAAAATAAATAATTTGTACATTCTCTTGAAAAAAAGAATCAAACTTTTCTCTACTTTCACATGTGTTCCATTTTAACAAACTGAGCCACAGCAACGCGTGGCCGGGTACAGCTAGTATATATATATATATATATATATATATATATATATTTTCCACAGTCTAACAACGTTATGGCACAAAAGAGCCATGGAATCTAACAAGCCAGAATATATATATATATATATATATATATATATATATATATATATATATATATATAATGTTCAGAATGTGATAGATTGTAAATAATAAATTCCACAGTCAAACAACGTCGCAGCCCACAAGAGCCATGATAGTCAAAAACCGGAAGTCCAAGACTCGAGTTTCGCCCTCATTTGGGCTCATCAGTTAGACACATCCGAACTCAGGATTCGAAACCCAACCCTCTGTCATGCAAGGGAAGCACTTTACCAACTGAGCAAACAGCCTGCACACGAGAATTTCTATTAACCAACACAGAGCAAGCAAATCCGACTATGAAATGAACCTACTTCGTCTCAACAAGGGACGCGGTCATCCAGCCAGCTAATAACCCCAAGCAGATGTCTCACAAGTAGGAGTTTTAACTCGAAAGGACGATGCCATCCAGCAATGCTAACCAAGCGAGCAACTTATGATAGGATTTTCAGAATGTGAGTGATTGTATATAATAAATTCCACAGCCAAACAACGTCGCAGCCCACAAGAGCCATGTTATGAAAATATATATGGCATTTAAGCTACACAGAATATTCCGCGTTTCATTATCGTAAGAATTCGTCAGGGTTATGCGAGAATGAAACGCGGAATATTCTGTGTAGCTTAATTGCCATATATACGTTCATAACTTAATACCTAGCTCTACCTTTGTAATGAGCACTGTTGAAGTAAATACTGAAAAATGTACGCAACAATTATATCTCCTTGTATTAATGCATATGATTAAATGAGGTAATTATATATATATATAGATGTATATATATAGATGTATATATATATATATATATATATATATAGATAGATAGATAGATAGATAGATAGTAATTTACATACAGTAATGTTTCCTACAGACAACTACCTCAAGCCAGGATCAAAATATATATATTAGTATTTATATGTTAATAATATATGTGTATGTATATATTTCTGTGTGTGCCGCTGTGTTTGTGCTGCATGGTTTCGGTTATTAGTATATATATATATATATATATATATATATATATATATATATATATATATATATATATATATATATATATAGTGCCTTAGGATTTTTTAAAGTATTCATAAAAATGTCTGCATAATTTTCATTAGCAATAATGAGTACAGAAACGCAGGATTAGCGTGTGCCGTTAATTAATCAATTATCATTTCATTATTATCGTATAAGACCTTTGTTTTAAATGAATTCTAAAACGACATTAACAAGGTTGTAAGACGCCATCTTGGAAAGATACGACGAGAAATTAAAAATTCATTAAGTAAATAAGATGAAAACCATTTTGGATGGTGTGAACTGTTTGGGTGGGTTTGCAAAAGGAAGATAAAAGAAGGTAGGAAGGAAAAGAGAGAAAGAAAAAAAAAGGAGAAATTACAGACTTTCAGTGATAGAGAAAGAAACATGACAAAATTAAGTAAAATGGAGAGAAAGAGAATAGAGAGGTAGAAAGCTATAAACTATATAGAGAAAAAAGATAAAGAAAGGAAGGAAAATATTTATTGGCAAAGAAAAAACTGAAAAGAGAAACCCCCATAAAAGTTGGACTCCCATCGACGTACATACTTACGACTATCCCTCCAAGCATATCGCTACTCAACTCCTAACAATTACTTGTAAGACATGATCTTAGGTCGTAGCACTTTACGTTCAAGTAACAATACGCTTTGTCTGGGGTAAAAAAAAAGTAAAACAGAAGAATTGAATTGAAAAAGATAGAAAGAAATAAAGAAAAAAAAAGAAATAAACTGAGCATAAATGATGAGAGGAAATAGGGATGAAGAATAACAATTAGAAACTTTCGGTGGATGGAGTGAAATTGGACGTAAAGTCGGTTTGTGTATTCAATCATCATATCGAAACGAAGACAAGTGAGTCAATTTTGAGGATAATTAATTTCATGTTCAAACAATTTTTGTCCAAATTAATAACACAGATAACATTAAAAAATAGAGTGACAACGTATAGGTTTTATTCCCTAATTAAAGAAAAGCGGTAAAACATACTGAAAAAGATCATTCGTATAAAATATTTCGATTGCAATAAATGAACTCGATTTAATACTTCCAAAGAAGCTTTCATAATTATTTTTTTAATTGTAAAGTAAAAATCATTTCTTTCTTCGTTTTCAGAAATGCAAATGAAGCTTTATTTTCTGAGATTTTAATTAAAACCAGGGAATGGGAAGGCAAATAAGGTCGTGTTGAAAAGATACTTCAAAATAAATGGTAATAGGACATTCTAGGTTAAGACTAATAACTTTGATATACAAATCAAATAACTGAAGTTAAGCAATGTTTTACCTGTATTTAGATGATTGTCCATTTCTGGAAACTGAAGAGCGCTAGCTAACACTCTTATATATATATATATATATATATATATATATATATATATATATATATATATATATATATATATATATAAGGAAATAAAATAATTTAAAACTGTAAATTAAAATTGACACTTAAATTAATTATGCGACAGAATAGCCCAGACGTAATTTTCGAAGTCCTTATTCTGCGGAGTTTCAAAGAATTGCATTCTTGCTATGTTTCTAATCAAAAGACAGAAAGATATTAGCAAATTATAATTCAGGAACGCCAGCAACCACTGTAAAATAGTAATGTCTGCCTACTACCACTTTTTTCTTTTAACCATTGAGACGACAAATACCGAAAAATTGGCTAAAAACATTAATTTCTTCACCCTCAACTGGACATTTTTCTTCAGGGAGGGGCTTGCTTTTTAGCCAATAATTTCGAAAGTCTTTTCAATTGTCTAGCCTTAATTAAAACCTACGTCACTTCCGGTTTGCCGATGGTTGTAACAGCAAAGACGTCATGCTTTTACCCCGTTGTTTTCCTCCTTCGCGGTACGGGTTCGAGCCTGCCTTACTACTACCCTTTTTTTTTTTTTTGCTCAACACAAACCTCCAAACACCCGAGCAACGCCAGGCACCCATGCTAGTATATATATATATGTATATATATATATATATGTATATATATATATATAAAATTATTATTCTTATAAAATATAAAAAGCATATATATATATACATATATATATATATATATATATATATATATATATATATTATAAAATATAAAAAACAATGTAATCTAGACATCCGTTTCAATAGCAATTCTTTTTTGGTCTGATGAAGTGTTGTCCCTGAATTGGGACTCCACTAAAACATGTATGCACATATGTAACTAATAATGTTTATATAATAAACGGATTATATACCAGTATTGATCACTCCCTGATAAACCACGTTAGTTTTACCGGATGTAGATCTGGGTAACTAACCTATACAACCGATATATATATATATATATATATATATATATATATATATATATATATATATATATATATATATATATATATATATACCCACCCAAAAGTTCTGACCTTGATGGGGGAGAAACTAAAACTTGCTGTTATGGTTTCAAATGGCATGAAATAACAGCAAGGGGAGACTTCATTCCATATATGTTATATTTCGCCTCTTTTAGAAATAGGGTACGTTTATGAATATGTTCATTTTCAAATAAACCTCAGACACTGGGGAAATTATTTTATGTATGAAAATCAAAGAGGGGAGATATAACACATGAAAAATATTTGGAATGAAGTCTCCTTTCAGATAATTTGACACCATAGCAGCAAGATTTAATCTTCCCATTTTCAAGGGCAGAGGTTTGGGAGAAATATCAGATATTTTCTAATTAATATGCAAAACTAGGAAAACGAATTACTATGATTGAAACATTTAATGGCTGTAAAATAATTGTCCCAAAAAATGCTCTGGATTATGCGTGGCAAACGTCACAAAGCCCCAACACACTTCAAATCATTAGCTTTTCAACGAGCTTTCAATAGTAGCTGCGATTTGGAACTTCTGAAATTGCCAAAATATGTTCTCTCTCTCTCTCTCTCTCTCTCTCTCTCTCTCTCTCTCTCTCTCTCTCTCTCTCTCTCTCTCTCTCTCTCTACATATATATATATATATATATATATATATATATATATATATATATATATATATATAAAAATGGGCAATTTCTAAAACAACACAGATGATTTTCAAGGTGAAGACATTAAACTCAATATCGTTTAAAAAATCAACAACAAAAAAACTATGTAAATATGTAAACAATAAAAACTAAACAGTAAATTGTCCATGGCATCATAGCGTAATGGATAAGACGCTGGACTGAAATATATAAGGTCCAGGGTTCGAGTCCTAATAACGCTGAAGATGGATAGGGCCCCGAAACATGCATGTACGTAGATTACTGTTTTATAAATAAATAAATAAATGAAAATATTATATGTTTACGTCCAAAATAAAACAAATGGGCAATTTCTAAAAAATACATCCGATCTTCAAGGGGAAGACACTAACCTCAATATCGTTTAAAGAATCAACAACAAAAAACTATGTAAATATATATATATATATATATATATATATATATATATATAGAGAGAGTTGTAGCCAAATTAAATATTTGTACCTATGGGACGGAACTACATAGAATTTTGCAGGGTTTTTGAAGATTGTAATAATATTTATGGTTAAACTTTTATGACGATTGGTACCCCCCTCTATTTTCAAACCAATAAATATGCCGAAATATGCCGTTTTTTTTTTTTTTTTATTTTTTTTATTACATTTTCACCCCAAACAAGGCAAATTGCCACTTTGGTGTAGGGGGCTACTATCAGGGGCAACAACTACTG
>NC_136490.1:133309881-133367381 GCF_053919585.1 Euprymna scolopes | reverse complement strand
GTGGTTAGTCAACTCCCTCTAAGTACAGACCTTTCAGTACAGACCTGTGTGTCATGAGTAAGTTGCTGGAATCCATATTAAATAGAGAAATAGTCAACCACCTCAGCAAAAACAACCTTCTTAGTGACACGCAATATTATTTCCGTTCTGCAAGATCTACCGCAGATGTGCTAACGGTTATATCACATAGGATTAGTGAATCTCTTGACAAAGACTTCTTACTAGGGCAATTGCTCTTGACATATCATAGGCCTTCGACAAGGTATGGCATAAAGGCCTACTTCACAAGATTTCCAGCTACGGTATAACTGGAAATGTTTTCTCAATCATTAAATCATTTCTCTCTGATAGGCTCATAAGAGTAGTGGTCGATGGATAAAAATCAGAGGCCTGCAGTATTAATGCTGGAGTCTCTCAGGGGTCCATCCTGGGCCCAACTCTCTTCCTGATCTACATCACTGATCTTCCAAAACACATACTTAAATCATTCGTTGACATTTATGCTGATGACACGACCATCTACAAGTCAAAGGCTGTAAATGACAAAGTTCTCTTTGATTCTCTCTCCTCTGATCTCGAGCGCGTGGTTCAGTGGGCGAAGACGTGCCTGGTTACCTTTAATGCATCTAAAAACAAACGCCTATCCTTACATAATTAACGCTCTGATCCCAATCTGGCATCAATTGAAATGGATGGCTCTCGTCTAGAAGAAGCCCCATGTTTTGACAAGCTTCTGGGTTTGACCTTTACTCCTGATCTGAAATGGAACACGTACATTAAGTCTGTTGCCAAGGTCGCTGGAAAGATGGTGGGATTCTTCTACCGCTCCAGAAGATATCTCACTACTGATGCAATTCTTTATCTATATAAAAGCCAAGTACGTCCAAGGATGGAATACTGCTCCCATATCTGGGAAGGAGCTGCTAAAAACAGCCTACCCTGCCTTGACAGAGTACAAAATAGATTTCGTGGCTTAGTGGGGGATGCCCTTTTCTCTTCACTGCAACCTCTCTCCCACAGAAGAGATGTTGCGAGCCTATCTTTGATTTATCTTTATCTCCATGACAGTTGCTCGTCTGAGCTCCAATCTCTGGTCCCTCCTCGCCAATCTTTTTCGAAAAAACCTCTCTAGCTGAAACCACTGTCAAAAATTTCCCCCACTCTTTATCTGCCTAAATCAAAACGTAGATTCCATGAACAGGGCTTCTTTCTTAGAACTTCACGCCTGTGGGACTCTGAACCGTCTGCTCGCTTCTCACCTGACTACAACCTGGATATCTTCAAGTCCAACGTAAACAAATTCCTGATGAACCGCCCCCTTTTATTAAATCCCCACACTAACGTACTGTACATGCATTAACCCTTATCCCTGAGTGGTTTCCGGGCCTTGATAAGCGGTGACCACCTTGTAAAAGAAAAAATTTGAATCTTATCTGCACACATACACAAATGCACTCATACACATAGATACATACATATGTTTTTTTTTAAATATAATTATACACTGACACGTGTTTTGTTGTCTACGACTCATCAGAGTGTCTGATTTTAGCGAGATTCGAAATTGGGGCCCCATGATAAGAAGCTAATATATATATATATATATATATATATATATATATATATATATATATATATATATATATATATATATATATATATATATATATATATATATATATATATTAGGTACGGGCAAACAAAAACGAATAAGGAGGACCTAGTTTTATCTTGATTTTTTGTTGGTTTCCGACTACGTTTTTGTTGTATTTTAAAATTAATGACTAAACTTAATTTCGCAAAGGAAAAAAATATTTGTACGCGTGAAAAAACAGTTATGAAAAATGTTTTCATGGCGAGCTACCCAATTCAGCCAATTTTTGAAGTAAAATAAATTCATTGTAAAAAAATTTTTAGTGATAAATATTTGTTTTCTTTGTCTATTTCAAAGATACTTAATAAAGTAAAATCCTAAGATATTGAATTAAATTTTCAAATAAAACACATTGTTTGTACAAAAAAAAGCTGAATTAGCTCACCCCAAACCTGTTATTTAAAATAATGTAGAAATAATTTTTGCCATGATAGTATTTTTGCGAAAATATTTTTTAAAAAACAATGCTTAATTCAATGATAATATCGGTAGTTCGAAAAATTATTTTTTCCTCAAGTTATATCGAATTCCTTAATATTAACTATATAGGGGCTTTTATCGTAATGTTCCTGTCAAAATTGAATTTTTTTTTTTTAATTGTTCTAATTTAGTATGCTTTATTTTCATAAAAGAAGTAATTCCTGTATTTTTTTACTACAGAATACCATAACTTTAGTAAAGGTATTTTTTATTTGAACAAAATAATACATTTCCACGATGATTGAAATAAAAATAATGGATACCTTATATTCCGGGTCCATTATTTGATAAATACTGGAGATTTCATTGAAATTGGTTAATTTCCTGATGTTTGGTGATTTTTTAATAAAGAGGGTGTCAACATGTTTATTCATTTTGAGCATCGGTATTCATTTTGTCCGTACATGTATATATATATATATATATATATATATATATATATATATGGGTGTGTGTGTGTGTGGTGTGTTTGTGAGTATATGTGTGTGTGTGTGTTTCTGCCTGAGATTGCAGTGGACGTTTGCGCCCCCAAGCATGTATATAATTTCGCACGCATTTAATAGAACTGCAATCAACAAATTGTAGAGATCAACAATATAACACTATTTCTGATCCTGTACGACATTAATACAATCCTTCTTGGTAGCCCTTAATTTTTAATTACGTAACTTTTGGTAATACCGAGTTTATCTACATCAGCATATTTCAAGCAGAATATTTATTTACAATGCAAATACCTGGCCTTTTGATCAAGATCAAAGTGTAGTATCTGTTCCGGCAGATACTACACTTAAGATAATTTGTACCAGTCAATGGAGGGGAAACCCTCTATACTGGGACAATTATTATTTTTGGTAACCAGAGTGCCCCCTTTTAGGGGAGCTGGTTTTTACCTCACATTAAAAACGGCCTTGTGCCTAATTTGCTCAGTGGGGGAGCAAATAAACACCATCTGTTCCGGCAGATGCTGCACTTAAGATAATTTGTACCAGTCAATGGAGGGGAAACCCTCTATACTGGGACAATTATTATTTTTGGTAACCAGAGTGACCCCTTTTAGGGGAGCTGGTTTTTACCTCACATTAAAAACGGCCTTGTGCCTAATTTGCTCAGTGGGGGAGCAAATAAATACCATCTGTTCCGGCAGATACTGCAAGCAAAGACCATATGTGGGGGCAACTCCACATATAAGACCTTGGTCAATGTAGGGGCAACCCTTCATACCAATTGTCACTATCCAGCTCCCCTACTCCCCGGGGAGTTGGTCCCCATTTCCCCTTCACTCCTCACTTTAAAAATCGGCCTTGTGCCTAATTTGCTCAGTGGGGGAGCAAATAAATACCATCTGTTCCGGCAGATGCTGCAAGCTATGACTAGCTAGGACTAGCTATGACTAGCAAAGACCAGATGTGGGGGCAACCCCACATGCCTGACCTTTAACCAGCTCCCATTTCCCACCTCTCGGGAGCTGGTCCCCTTTTTCCCTTCCCCCTCCCTTCACTCCTCACATTAAAAATCGGCCTTGTGCCTAATTTGCTCGGGGGGGGGGAGCAAATAAATACCATCTGTTCTTCAGATGCTGCATTTCCATTTCTTGTTCTCTTTCGGTGGAGGAGAAATCCTTCACGACTGAGACAATTTTTTATTTTTGTACCTTTTCTCCACGTTAAAAAAACCACCCTGGTGTCTAACTCTGTCCCGTGGGGAGGCATAGTAAATAGGTACAATGCAATGGTTTATCTTGTAATTGAATTAGATTTGGTTTTATTTGTCTGGTAGTTTACTGCTGGAGTAGACAAAATAGAACTGAACTCCTCTTCCTCTTTTAGTTTTAGTTTAATTTCAAATTTGCTGGCTTTCTTATTATTATTATGATGGCATATTTATTGAATTATATGATGCATATTATTATTTATATGATGGCATAATTATTGAATTATATGATGCAGAAATCTACGAGTGCCAAAATTCAAGATACGGCACACAAGTTGAGTCGTGTAAAATTCGCAGACGCATACTTAAAACTTACTTTATTGAGTATCATGCTGATTTATGACACCTTATATTGATAAAAAATAATGTGTTTGGTAAATTATCATTCATGATTCCTTGTATCACATCACTTATCGCATCATGGATAGCAATATAGAGAGGGCTACGAGATTATTACCTCATTTGTACGCATGCGTAATTATTAAGTAACACTTCCGACACTAGAACAGTTTTGACTGTTACTATTATATTGTGACTATAAGGTTTAAGATGTCGATTAGAATCAATTTATTAATCAAGAATTGAATATGCAATGAAATCTGATTAATTAATTTGCTTCGAAAATTGAATCTTAAAGGATTAAAATAAATTCAATGTAACTTATTATAAATACGACCGCCACGCTTCTTGCTGAATTTATGCGTAGACTATTTAACACTATGAAATCTATTAGCCGTATATTTAAATTAGAATTCTTTATCATTAATAACGATCAGAAATATTTTGTTTAGAACGACAGAAAAAATGGAGATATGTTATTATTAAAGCCGTTTGATAAACACTTTTCATTGCAACTTAGGTCCCACAAATTATTAAATAAAAATGATACACTGAAATAGGCAGACGTTAGCAATATGCTCACTAGACGAGTGTTCAATTCTATTAAAAGCTATATAGAACTAGGAAGTAAACCCGTATCAAGTCGGATTAGCGAACAAACTATAAAACACAGAACTACGGAACCTACTTTTCTCTGGTTCTTAACATCTCTAAACTAAACAACCTTAGATTTTCACTATTAAAAATAACACACGCTTTAACCTTCCATAAATAACATGTAAAAAGATAAATTTCGGAAGATAAATATATAAAGCTATAATACTTTTATTATAGGAGGATAAACTTTGAGGGAAGAATCATCCCTGAAACCCATATGATATCCTGATAACATATTACCGATATCTGCAAATTGATCGGATTAATATGCTTAAATTTATGAAAACATAGATTATTGGATCATATTTCCTTGAGTATGGCGTCTGCAATTCTTGAAATCGCAAGACGCATAGATTACATAAACTCCACAGACAGTTTACTTGTCACGGCAATTTGTACATAAATACTGACCGGTCTAAAACAACGTCAGTCCCAAGAAGTTTTGAATTGTTAGCAACAATACAGAGGAAAAAGAATATATCGTCATACTCCTAAACAACTTGTCCAACCAAGTCTTATTTAACTAATTAGATGTTTGTCTCTCGGAACGGTGAAGACTATCTGATCATCATGAAGGAATTACGAATGACACACGCTTAATTGTGAACCAATTGTTGGTGCAGTCCCCAACCACAGCTCTCCTGAATCCTGTTTGATTCCAGTGGCAAGGAGAAGTTCCAGACGACTGTAAAAAAAAGCTGAGATAAACGGAAAGCACATACACAATGGTCATCTATTTTAGAATTGACCACGTTCAGCGAGGCTTAATTTGGATGTTTTAATAAGAACTGTTGTGCAAACGGGATTATTCCGCATATTATTTATTACATAGTTGGAGGTATCATATATTGAGCCAAACGGTTCTCAGTTGTATAAGAGAAATGTTTGCTTTAAACGAGCTCATATATATTTTATATTCATAAAATGCATACCTATATTTCGGCGTATAACACGACCCTTAAAGTTTAAAAAATCATCTTTAAAAACTAATATTTCATAAGATACCGGGTATTGCAATCTCTAGCCCAGGCTAAACAAACATGGTTTCGTGATGTAGCAGTCGTCATATACAACCGATATATGATACATTAATTAAAATTTGCTTCAATTTTAGGCCTCGTCTTATCTTACGGTCGCCTTATACACCGAAATATACGGTATGTGTGTATTTATCTACGCTTAATACGTCCAAAGATGGAGTACTGCTGCCACATCTAGGAAGGAGCTGCTAAAAACAGCCTATCCTACCTTGACAGAGTACAACATTGACTTCGTGGCCTAGTGGGGATGCCCTTTTCTCTTCCCTGAAGCCTCTCTCCCACAGAAGAGATGTTGCGAGACTGTCTTTGTTTTATCGTTATTTCCATGACTAGTGCTCGTCTGAGCTCCTATTTCTGGTCCTCCCCACCAATCTTTTGCGAAAAACACCCGTCTAGCTGAAACCGCTGACAATAATTTTCCCCATCCTTTATCTGTGCCTAAATCAAAACGTAGATTCCATGAACAAATCTTCTTTCTTAGAAGTGCACGCCTGTGGAACTCTCTGCTGTTTGCCTGTTTCCCACCTGACTACAACTTGGATGTCTTCAAGTCCAACATAAACAAATTCCTGATAAACCGCCCCCCTTAAGTAAGGCACTTTATCAAATCTCCAATACTAACGATTACTACGATATTATCCCATTGACTATTGCATACTCAATAACCCTTATCCTCGAGTGGCTTCCGGACCTTGATAAGTGGTGACTCCCATGTAAAAAAAATGTTGGGTTGTATTAGCAAAACTATTTTGCTGGAATTTTAATGTTGACATCATGCAAATCGTAAAAATTCTCTGACGCAATTGAACATTTTTCTTTATGACATGTTGCACTAGTGACATCTTAAACTTTGACCTTCTGTAGTGTGCATTCCCACGCTTTTTATTACTGATAATTGAGACTTTAATGGAAGTTTGTCTGCTAATTAGTTTGCGTCTATCGGTTTCCAGCTTATAAATAAACATCAGGACGAGAGGAAGAGAGGGATAAGAAAGAATAAAGAGAAAAAATACAAAAAGTAATGAAAATATTTTTTAAATGATAAGTAGAGAAAAAAGAAGAGGAAGAAAGAGGATAAATGCTTAAGAGAAAAGGATTAAGGAAATTTAGAAGAGACTGAAGGACAAATAGAAATGGGAAAGAAATAAAAAGAGAAAATAAGAAATCAAAATAAAGTTAATGAATTAAGACAAAAGAAAGTATTAGGAAACTCAGCGGAATAGAAGAAAATGAAATTTAAGAAAAAAAACAGAATAATGGGGGAAACCTATATATATAAAAGCGAAAATGTATGTATGTGTTTGTGTGTCTGCGAAAAACTTTCGACAAACTAAACAAAAATTCACAAACTCGGTATGATATTAAAGCTCCATCTTTCGTGCGAAAAATATCGAAAAATTGTCCAGAAACGTTAATTTTTTCACCTCAAAATCGACAATTTTCGACAGGGGGGGTCAACAAAAACGGTCCTCTCGTGACTACGACCGGTTGTACGTATGCGTCAGATGACGTCATGACCTGATTTACTTTAAATAGTTGAAGAACTGACTAAATTTCATGTACGTCGCGTTAGCTCAGTTGGTTTGCTTGTTGGTTCTTTATCTAAACGTTTTGGGTTCGAATCGTGCTGTGAGATGTCTTTTTTTCGATTTGTTTAATTTATTTATTGAACCAGTGTTATTTAAGCCATTTTTCACGTAACGTTCGTTTTTCTGTTTTTTTTTCTTTTACTTTGCTTATTCTTAGATTTTCATTAACACCCCCGACTGTACAAACACACACCCAAAAACATCCGGGAACCCACTGATTTTTTCAATTTTAATATCGAAACAGTCTTATTTAAGCCATTTTCACGTGCTTTTTTTGTTTTAACGTTCGTTTTTCTGTTTTCTTTTTTGTTTTTTTCGATTTTTACATTTAACATCGTTCATTTGCCTTACGTTAGTCTTTTGTGGGTTTTTTCGATTTTTTTATTAGCCCCCCCCCCGAGTACCCCCCGCTTCGTTTTTATGTTTTCTATTTTTACTAAGTTTATTCTTAGGTTTTCATTAACACCCACTCCAAACACTCGGGCAACGCCGGGTACACCCCCGCTGTATTTTTCAGATAAGTTTTAACGTTCGTTTTTCTGTTTTCTTTTTTGTTTCTGTTTTTCAGATTTTTACATTTAACACTGTTCGTTTGCCTTACGTTAGTTTTTTGTGTGTGTTTTTTTTTTTTACTTCGCTTTAATTTACTCGACTTTTACAAGCTATTTTCGAGATATATTTGATCGCCGCGTACCGGGGAAAACAGAAACTGGCTTCCAGCGCAAAACTAGGTCAAACATCACGCAACTTGACGTTCTCGCACCTGCTAATTTCGGTTTATAAACGTCAACTTAACACACTTATCAATTCATCTGTTCCCGTGGTTGAGATGGTTAGGTCGCGGGTTTTTTTGTTTTCATTCCCTATCCACCTCCGCGTCAAAGCCTACTCTTCTACTAAAACTTTGTTTTTCTTTTACACCTCCAAACACCCGGCCAACGTTTTTTTAACAGGGTTGTTTTAATTTACCCTCCACCAAAACACATCTACAAACACCCGGGCAACGCCGGGTACCTCCGCTAGTCTATATATATATATATATATATATATATATATATATATATATATATATATAAGCGAAAATGTTTGTGTGTGTGTGTTTGTATGTCTTGCAAAACTTTCAACACGCGCCACGGATTTTTTCGCCAAATAGGTATCATTTTAAAGCTCAAACCTTCGCCCGACAAATATCGAAAAATTGGCCAAAAACATTAATTCGTTCACCCTTAACTGGGCCCTTTTCTATAAGTAGGGTGCTGAAAAAATCGTTCCTTCATTTTTTCTGCTCCTGCTACTACGAAAATGACGTCATATTTGACCTAGAACACGTTGATGTTAGTTCAAACAACCTGCAAGTGTTTTAAAGGTTTAATGTTATCCGTTGTTAAGTTTATGTCTCATTGGCGTAGGGGTAACGTGTCGGGAATTTTTTTCCGTTTTAGCGTCGATGATTCGGGTTCGGGCCTGAACTTTTTTTCCTCTTTTACACTTTTGTTTGACTTTTTTTTACGTTGGTTTGCTGTTTTGCTTTGTTTTGGTTTTTCCAATTTTTCATAATATCAGTTTTTTTTAATAATATTTAAACTAGGTATCCATCTCCTACATACACCCCCCCAAAAAAAGCCCGGGCAACGCCGGGTACCCCGCTAGTAAAGAATAAAAGAGAAACAGAAAAAGCAAAATTAAAGAAAGGAAGAATAAAGGAGAAAAATAGCGGCTAAATAAAAGAGAGAGAAAGGAAGCAGAGAAAAAGATAAAGAAAAAAGGAATTCAATGAAACAAATAAAAAGAAAAGTATGATAAGAAAAGAGGATTATAAAAGAACACGCATAAAAGCATGAAACAATGAATAGCTTACAAGAAAAAAAGGCATCAAACATAGAAAAGCTACAGCTATCAACAATAGGGGCCAAGATCAAAATGTAGTGTCTGTTCTTCAAATTCTACACTTTTTCGTTCTTTGTCAGTGGAGAAGCAATACTTCACGACTGAAACCATTTCTAATTTTTGTTCCTTTTCTCCACGTTAAAAAACGACCCTGGTGTCTAACTGTCCCATGGGGACTCATTGTAAATAGAAACTATCAACAATTCCCCACATCTATATTTAAGCCAAGACGCAAATTCAAAGAACAAAGCTTTTTTCCTATAGCCGCCCGCCTGTAGAACTCTATACTTGCTTTCTAATCGACTATATTAGTGTCGTTGTCAAGTTCAATGTAAACAAGTTCTTGTTGATCCGTTCCCTTACATAATCCAATTATACCCAATTTCAACAATTTCGATTAATACGCTGTTGTCCCCGTGTCTAGCGTACACTCGTTTACCCTTATTCTCAAATGGCCAGCGGGCGTTAATACATGCTGACATCCTTATAAAAAAGGAAACAAAATTAACGATTTTTATAACAAAGTTATATTTTATCAAGTTCCAATGGATACATGAGGATAAACCATAGCATTATATTCCACATATGGATATTACTAGAAAAGAAACTTATCAATGGTAGATAGATAGAGAAAAGGAAATTATCGACAATGATAGAAGGTACAGGGTTTTGTGACTTTTTGGAAGGAAAGCCATAAATTGAAGTTATGAAAATAATGGTAGAATAGAGCAATTAACATCATCTATTTATTGACAAACATATATTAGGGTATAGATGACATCATTCACTAGATTTCGAAATAGGTTTTGTAATCTGTCAAAGCAGGAAACGACACTTTGTGTAGCACCTCTTCACATATAGCAGCTGCTCTACCTTAGGGCGTATTTGACTCTGATACATGTAGAAAGAGTGAAAACCCTTCTTGATCGGTAAAACGAACTAACAATATTTTCAACAACTTTATCAACAAAGCAGGAAGTCATACTTACGCCCGATTAAAGTATTCGAACCCAGTCACAAAATCCAGGTAGGTGTTTATTGCGGGACAATCACAAAGATGAGGATAAAACAATGCTACTAAATCTAGGCTTCTTTTATCACCACTGATTGCCATGGTAAATAAAACCATACCCTATCATTCAAACTGTTTGACTAAACATTCATTAGCAACATGAATTAGAAAAATACATTGAGGACATTACAAATGCTCCTGTAAAAAATGTGAACTAGAAAATTATTCACACTCGAATGCATCATATATTTTTTTAAATTCAATTTTCACCCCAAACAAGGCACAGTGCCACTTTGAAGTAGGGGGCTACTATCGGGACATTAAGTTGCAGGGATATTATGAAGGGAGAGAAGTGGAAAGATTCTGTTCATATTACATTTGAACTTCTGCATGTCAGTACAGTTGAGAAAGCACACCCCGAAATGGAGTTCCAAAGTCTAGCAGTTCTGGAAGAGAAACTATTGTAGTAGAATGCTTTCTTACACATAGGGATCTCTACTGTGAAAGGGTGGGATTTAGCTGCTTGTCGAGTTTGTCCGGGGTATTCAGGTCGAGGGGTTACAAATGCTTGTAGTTCCTCAGAGCATTCACCACTAAAGTACTTGTAGAACAGGCAGAAGGGTGCAACATTTCGTGGATGGGACAGAGGCTGAAGCTTATATGACAGTTCAGGGCCTATCAGGTTGGCGACTCTCTTTTGAACCCTATTTACAAATCCACAATCCACCCATGTATGATGGAGTATTAGTGCCACATTTAGGCCGGTGACTCTATCACTTATCTGCCACTTTTAAACAAGGTTCAAAAAGAGTGTCAAGCCCCAACATCAGTCACATCGCCGCAATGTTGCATTCCTGTGATTTTTTTATCAGTACTTTAATTTAATGGGTCTAATTAATTCATTTCATTCATACATGTTCGACGTACATACTCCACCCAAATCTGTCTAGTAGCAAAACCCCATCTTTTCACCATTGAGATCTCAATATATCAGAAAGTATTCTATTTTCATGGTCTCTTCCCCTGAACTGTTAGATTTTAATCTCTTTCCTGTTCCCTGCTTCCCTGACTGTAATAACCTGCAAAAGTTTAAATGTAATGTGAACAGACATCTATCTGCTCAACTTTACACATTTCGTGGTTAGACACGATCCCAAATTGTTCTCTCTTACGTTTCACGTGGCAATATATTTTGCTTGGTGGGGAAAAAAGAGCAAAAAGCTTGAAACATGAAATTAGGTTCATAGAAATTTATTTCTAAGCATACGAAACGTTGCGATCCTAAAGTTAGTTTTGTCAGAGGCATATGTGGCGGTGCATACAACAAAATTAAACTCTACAGCCACCAGCGCAATCCCACATTACAGTCATACATTTAGTTCACGCTTATTGACTGCAGACCTCTTTCAGTATTACTGCACTTGCCTATAAATTCGCCTATGTCTTCTCGCGAATCGCCCGTTGTACTGACCCCTTGATCTTCCCCGTCCAAACCCACACAACGTCTTTTGAAGTTTGTGCCTAGAACGCCCTACATGTTTCCGGATCAGTGTTTGTCATATCTTCTTGTGTCTCTGATAACGCCCCGAATTCTTCCTTGCCCGACCCGCTGGAGAAAAATGGACGGCGAGATAAGAGTGTAAAATGGCTCGCATCATTTTGATGACAACGACACAACTTAGTCTGTTATAATTCATCGGACTCATCTTATCAATGACGATTATCGGGCGAAACGTCTTGCCTTTTTCTTGCATCTTCATTTATCTTGATGTATCGCACACGTTCTTCAAAAAGTGCATATGTATACATACACATTCGCACGCAAAAACACCTCGCATTTTCCTCTCACACAACAACAAATATACACCCACCCACACCCATACGCACACACGCCCATGCACACACACACAAACACACACACACACATATATATATATATATATATATATGTATATATATATATATATATATATATATATATATATATATATATACCAGTAAGCAATAAAAGAAGTTCAATATAACCTCTGTCTGTTTCCAGAAACTGAAATTCTCAGATGCACATACACTATTTTCAAGAGATTATTGCCATCACATATGCCATGTAACAGTGGAATCTCTTGTATAAAACTGCTGTACTTCCGCACCTCTTAATTATTTCTGCTCAATATTACCGATATGATAAAAAAAATACGTCTGTCTTTTTATGGTTTTATTCTTTCTTTATATGCGTACAGTTTTAAATATTTTATATTTAATATTTTTTATCTAAATGTAAAAATAAAAACTAGAGGAGAAATAATATCAGAATAAAGGGTGGTGTCATCTACATTAAAGTTAATTTTCTGAATAATACTTACTGAGGGGTCATTTATCTGAAAAAAAAACTGCGTTGAATTGAGAATAGAACGTGAAGAACACCGGCATGAATCGGAAAAGAGAATTAAGATACACCATACAGAGTTGCTTACAAGGTTCGGTCGGCAACAAAAGATCTAATAAAGTCTAAAACTTTGCAAGCAATATAATAAGCTCGAAGTTCATGTAGCAGACCAGAATGCTACACTCTTTTGAATACATTCAAAATGCACAGCCCAGTTTCCCTATCCTTTCCGTAAATCAAAAGATACATTCAGTTAAAAGAGTTAATAGATCAGCTGTTGAACAAAAACCACAAAAGCCATTCTGAATATTACTAAAACGGCCTAAACATTCCAGAAAATGGACAAGTTTGCCGTTGACCAATCTTTTAAACACTGAAATGTGCGTTCAACAGTTTGGCTAATTTTACTCAACGTGCAGAATATTAATTTTCTGGAGCATGATTTTCTGTAGATTGCAATCAGGGGAAATCGCGACGTCGATAATTTCAAAATGCAATATCTTGTTTGTCAACGACAATTATATCACGACGTCTGTGCGCAGTGATTATATCAGTCTGCATATTAATTTTCCACTATATGTTAAAGTTTCGCCTTTATCATAATTATTATTCGTACTATTATTATTATATCATCACCATTCTTCTTCTTCTTTTTCTTCTTCTTCTTCTTCTTCTTACTATTATTATTATTATTATTATTATTATTATTATTATTATTATTATTAACTAGACAAGGATTAAGCGAAGTAAAAACAAAATAGAGAGAAACAACTAAGAAGTGAAGTATTTCATATGTTTTTTTTTTTATATATAGCCATCCCGGCTTCCATGATGCTGGCCGATTCGTATCTCTAAGTACATCAACTTGCCAGTCTCCGCTGAATTTCATCACACTAATATTCGTTCCATATTTCAGCCGATAGTATCTGGCCTTTTCACGAATGATTATATCTCCACCGCTCGCCCAAATGAATTGCTTCTGCAATTAGACAAAAGCAAGTCTACGATTATCAGTTATTGTTATCGAAACAGGACAGAGCCGCCGACTTCAAAGGCTGATTAAAATGATCGATTTCGAAATCGTTTTAAATAGAAGGTCACTCCTGGCCTGGCCAAACTAAAGTGGATAGTGTTTTGCTCACCGAACTTTTTAAGAATGTGTTTAACTCATGTACAGTTGTTTATTGAATTTAAAACTAAGTTTCTGTACTTAAGCATAACAAAAAACTTTATTTGTATTAATTGAATTATTTAGACCCCGTTTATCATCTAGGGTGTTGTTCTCACAGCATTTTAACCGAATTAACGCCAGATGTAATGATAAAACTACTAAGAATTATTTACTTCCAAGTGACCCTTCCTGGAGTATAAAGTTCAATCCACAGTGCAGGCGATAAGAATAATGTAATTGCAAATTACTTAAGATTTCATACTAAGTGGTGACTGACGGAACTTATGAATAAAACAAGAGTTTCCATAAAAATCCGTACAGTCGGCAGAAAAATAAGCATTATCTAATAAAACATATTACACTTGAATAAGTTCAGAGATTACATAGTGTGAAATAGATTGAACAGTTATAATTGTTACAATAGAGCTTAGTAAAAGTTTTTTTTATTATTATTATGTGAAGCATACCGAGTAATTGCCGATTGCCTTGCTGGCTTCACTTTGCTTGTTGGTAACTCAACTAAAAACAGGGAGAAAATAACATCAGCAGAACTGGGTTGAGTTGAGGATTACAATTTAATACAGAATATTGTTTTGCTAAAGAATCATTTATCTTGGGAGAATAGTATTGAAAATATTGTTTGACTTTGGGTTTGGTGGCGATGATCCTTAGGTCATCATTTACAGAACTCTCTAGCGTGGGAATCTCCTCGATAGAAAATTACCCACGAGGGATGCTTATATAAGATTGACAATTGACAAATCGGAACCAGTAGGAATAAGGTGGGTCGATCGCCTATTGACTGTAGTGTACGCTCGATAGCCTCTAACATCACCCGTTACCTATCTATAAAATGTCATGCACGAATGAATTTCGACCGTAGAGTTCTTGGGTAGATTTTGAGTTGTTGCGAAGATAGAGGGGAACAACGAGCTGCTTTTGATTTTAACAGGACTGTTATCCGTTATTCAAAAACTACAGATTTCTTGTTTCCATAACCATATACATATATATACACATATGATGAAACTTCCCGTCGATTTCGACGTATGAACTTCCGCCACAACACCTAAGTTGCTCAAAAACCCACACAGATGATTTTTATACTACATTTTTTTATCATTGCTAACTTTGTCTGTTCAGATGAGTGCCACAGGACAGAGTATACAGTAGACCGCAGGCGTCACTTTCTTCTAGATGCACGTTTAATGGAGATTGTACGTGCCTCTCTACCAGTGAACTAATGCGCCCCCAGATACCATCCTCGAAATCTATATGATTCGGCGCGGATAGACGAATTTTAATTCACAGTATACAAAAAGGGTTATGAATTTAACGAACGCCATTCGAATATATCGCTAATCACTTATTGTAATTATATAGTTCCTGGCAATATAATATTTTAATAGAAAACGAGCTTTGATCGTTGTCATTTTCTGCTGTTGCTGTTCGGGATTAACGTGCTTAAATTGCAGGAACCATCACCATCTCCTGGGGTGTTTCTCACAGATCTAAATCACAACGTGGGCTGGTACAACTTCCCTTGATTTGAGAATATCGATTTCTTCATCTCGTGGACTCTTCGTGTGCAGAGTGAAGAAACCACACGCGACCAACCCAACCTTATCCTCGTGCGGATCGATCATGGCCAACTATTGTACGGTGTGAGCTATTTGGGTGAGCATTATAGCTGTTGAACGTATTCTGGGTTTTTCGTGATTCGGGATACACCTGGATTCGAACTCTTATAACGATGAACATCCGTTAGGGTCTTCGTTGTGTTATAATAATGTAATATTTTTATTTTAGTGCCACTTTGATGAGACAACATATGCAGGAATACTATGTAGGGAGTTGAGCAACAAGATGTCTGTTTACATTACATTTGCACTTCTGCATGTAGATGAAGTCAGGGAAGCACGAACCCGGATAGAAATTCCAAAGTCCGGCAGTCCTAGGAGAGAAACTATTAGAATAGAAGACTTTCTTACATCCAGTGACTTCTACCGTGTAGGGCTAGGACTTTACTGCTTGTCGCGTTTGTCGGGATTCTTACGTTGAGAGGGTAGGAGGAGCTTGTTGCTCGTTGGAGCATTCACCATTAAAATATTTGTATACAGGCAGAGGGATGCAATATTTCGTCGATGGAACACAGATTGAAGCCCAAATGACAGTTCAGAACCTATCACTTTGGCGACTCTCTTTTGAACGCTGCCTGGGAGTGAGAGATTAGTAGCAGATGAACCAGCACAAATGTGAAAATAATACTCCACACATTGGCGAATGGTGGTCTTCTAGAGGTACAGGATACTTTCAGGCGTAAGTAACTTTCTAGCATGGTAGAGAGAGGCTATGATCCTCGCAGCAGTCCTGGAAACGCCCTCAATGTATCTGTTCCAATCTATGTTCCCTGGGAGTGTAAAGCGTATGTGGAGGGGTATTTAGACTCAACTCTCAAATCTTCAACTGGACTGCAGAAACACGTTCCGCGCACCTTATTATAGGAAGGCGGCGGTGTGGGTGTGGGAGTTCCGGAAAAATATTAATATTAATGTTATCATTAATCCCCTCATTCAGCCGCCGTTTTCTTTCTTGTTGTTTGTGCCGCTAACCATACAGTTTGAACAAGCAAGGCAACAGGGCGTTGCCCGGAATTGTACACATAATGCAAAGCTCTAATCCAGCTCTAATTCAATCGGTACTGATGTAATTTAGGACCATCACAGGTGGTTGGGTCACAACATACAGACAAATAATAATATACAAAAGAATCGAAGGATAGAAATTAAGGGAATCGTAACTGATCTTTGGAACGTAATATGTGACCCATAAAGTTAAATTAAGCAGTCTTGAGATACAGAGCAGTACACTGAGAAGACTCCGCAAAGTTCACTTGTTTTTATTGTATCGACACAAGTCACATTTCAGAATCGTCCACGATCCTGCGATCACTTAAAAGGCAACCCGCTAATAATGTCAATACTTCTACTATTTCATCTTTACTATTATATAAAAAGCAACTTTATGTGTATCTGTGTATATGAGTTCGCTCTCGGTGGATTCGAAAACCGCTAGGTCGATTTTTATAAAATTTCATACTAGGGGAATTTATGTGCCTGGCGGTGTTCTTAGACATGTTTTATATCTGAATGACTTCGATAAGTATCGATAATTGATAATCGAAATAATCCAATGGAAGAAAGAACGGGGGATTTTGACCAAAGTTAACACCTTACACAGCCTAACATCACCAATGCATTTTAGAAATGTTATTACCACATAAACCGAAAAATCTGACATATAAAATAAATGTATGTTCTTATCAAGGCCGTAAAGTCACTCGAGAGTAACGGTTAATAAATGTGTGGTGGCAGTGTAGTAGTCAGGCTGACAGAGTGTGTAAAAATAAATTCTGGAGCATAAAAGGTCTCTCGTTTTTATGGTACCACTTCTGTCCTCGTAGCTCTTCAATATTTAGCGCTAAAAACATACGCCATTAGAAACATGTGAAAACATCTAAACGTGCTGGAATTTCGTACCCTCACTATTATTAATATCAGAAAAAAATTTTGATATGTATTATTTGAATTATTCGGCCTAGTTTTCTTGCTTTGAGTGCTATTCTTGGAACGTTTTGGACAACGTGTCTTCCGACGTTCTTCGGGTGAATCTTGTCAAAATAAAGTATTTGCTGTCGAACTCGGGAATCTGTTCGGAATTTTAAACGGAGTCATTACTTCCTCAGCCATGATCCAGTCTCTAAAGATCCCATAGTTTGACAGAGAGAATCCACGAGATCGCAAAATGCACCTGAAGTAAGTTTGAGTGTGGATCGACCCAAACATTACGAGAATGATATCCAGATGAGAACAGCAGTCAGAATAATATAAATATTAAAAATTATTAATCCTTATCTAAAAAATTAAAAATTAAAAAACAGAAAAAAATTGAAATGTCGCAAAAATCTCACTCTTTTGATCCTATCAGAAACATCCCACCCACACTACACATAAACATAACTACATATATTCATATAATAAGAATACGGTTATAGAAACGTAACGTTGTTAACTTGATTAAGAAACCAAAGTAATTTAACTACGAGAATATTTCAATATATATTAAAATTTGTAAATGGATGTTTCAAGAAAAATATAGAGGTTATTCAACTCTAACAATCTCCGTGTTATAACCAAATTAAATTTTTAATTTTACTAGAACAAATTTAAAAAAATATATATAAATAATTTAAACGATTATCGGAAAATTCTTCGAAGTCAATCAAGATCCTAAGATCCACGTGATAATAAACAGTGCAATGGCATCCTTGTTATTTTCGCACTATTTCCTCTGCATTTTCGACCGACCTCGTGCATTTTTTAAAATATTTTTTTTACAGATGAACATTTAATGTCGAAGGAAGATTTTTTTTTTATAGGTGGGACGTTCCCGAATAAAAATCTATTCGGCAAATGAAATAATAAAATTACGTATAATTAAAAGCAATTTGTTTTCGGTGATTTTTTTATTGTATCGCATTTAATTAGTTTAATAAGATTAGGTAACTGTATATGTATAAAAAAGGAGATAACTAGGAAGATTGTGCGTCGATTATTTTGTTGCTTCATTTTCAAAAGATAGGATGAATAGGAGAAGCTGGAATGAAGTAGAAAAAAGAAGAATGTCTATTGGAAAAAGAATGCGAAAAAAGACTAAAAGTAACGGCAGGTGAATTCTTACGATTCTTCTATTCTATTTGTGCGGTTAGTGCGGTAGTGACGTCTTGTCTAAAGATGGACGAAGGCTCTTGTGAGACACATAGATTTATCTTTAAATGATATTGCAAGTTTAAATATGACAGATCGACGAGAAGAGTGTATTATAAAGATGCTTATACATATATATATATATATATATATATATATATATATATATATATATATATATATATATATATATATATATAATAAAATCTTCCAATTATGTGATTTCCTTGGATTTTACTTGTGCGAATAGAAATTCAATTAATTTTCTTGGATTTATATTTTTGGATTTTACCGTCATTGGATAATGTACCTTTTACCAGACTATCTATTCACGTGAAATCACCTTTTTCTTCACCATATTCCCTCTGCTTCACTTTTTGTTATCAAGTAAGATCTTGACTTACTTACAGTTTCATCAAATACTTTTGTATGCAAAATCCGATCCCACATTTTGCTAAATCCTACCCTCTGATGAGAAGGAAAGTATTTCTTCGAAACTTTGCGGATTAAGGACTATCCATTTATTAAGTGTTTTCTTTTCAGATTAAATATATTTTAAACTCTTTTTCGAAGTGTTTTTAACATGTTTTATTAACTATTTTCTCTTATATATATATAATTATATATATATATATAACGTAACACACGTTTACACAGGTGTTAACATGTAGACACTCGAGTCCCAACACATTGTAGACTCCGTCACAAAGGAAACAAAGACAATGTAAACAAAAACAAAAAAAAAATGAAACTCGCTGTTTTAGATTTTAAGAAAAAAAATTGTTCCTCATTGCCCGGCCATGTATGACTTAACCCAGGTCTCTAATGTGATCCTGATCCTCTTTCTAACGTGAACGTTATCCTCGGTCTGCGCACACATTCTTCTTTTTAGGGCTTTTTGATTATCCTTGCTGTGACGTCACTTCGCACACGGCTCGGCATTTACATACAACCACCATAGGCGCGCCCGTGCTCTGTCACATATCTTCAATAAATCTGTTTTTACACACAAAATGTGGTATATTGCGTTGAAAGAAGAATATTGGAGGGAAAACTAGATAAGAGAGATATAGGTTTTTAAAAGATAAAGAGAAAAAGTGAGTGACAAAGAATTATGGGTATATAAAGAGAATAACAAATAAAAAATTGGTTGATAGAAACTAAAAAAATTGTGATAAGGATTTGAGTGTAATATATGATTAATAAAGTTAGAGAGGGCGGCTGTCAGAAAAAGAGTAGCATATCAATTTGAAATTTAAACGTGACAGACGCCCACCGACAAACATAGCTTATTATTAATACGTTTGGATTCAATAATTAAATTAGATGAATTCATAAAATTTAACCCTTATAATCTCTTATTACGACTTATTTATCGAGGAAAGCTGAAACAGAAATTCTATCGAATGTGAGTAAATATAAGCACTTTCTCATTATTTCAACTAAGTTTAAATGATGTGCTTATTAAATATGATTATGAAATATTATTAAATAATTAATTTGTAAATTAATATCAACCGTCCAAAGTACGATATGTATAAATACCATCGACTTACGATCAGTCAAGAAACAGGCAGATAAATCTGTATTTTACGTGTTGCGTTCTGATTTTTTTTTACAAGAGGGTCACCACTTATCAAGGCCCGAAAGTCACTCAAGAGTAACGGTTAATAAGTTAAACATGGTGGCAGTGAAGTAGTCAGTAAACGTGTTGATTTGGTAGAATTTGGATTATTTAAGGAGACGGCTCAAAAAACTTGTTTACATTGGACTTGAAAGCTACCATATTATAGCCGGCCAGGAATCACGTCAGTGGAACAGTGTCTCAGAGGCAGGGAGTTCTAGGAAAGAAGCTTTGTTTATGGCGCTGATAAAGAGTGGGGGAAATTGTTGATAGTGGTTGTAGCTAGTCGAGTATGTTTCGTGAAAGTTTGGCAAGAGGATCATAGATTGAAGCTCAGACAAGCACTAGCCAGGAAAATAACGATAGAGCAGAGACAGGCTCGAAATATCTCTTTTGTGGAAAAGAAGTTACAGGGAAGAGAAAATGGCATCACCTATTATCTTTCGAAATCGCTTTTGAGCAGCTTGTTGGTTTAAGTATAAAATGCAAATTATATTATCTTTCTCTCTCCCTTCCTCTCTCTCTCTCTTTCTGTATCTTTCTCTCCCTCTCTCTTTCTTGTATTTGAAATATTAAATCGTTACTATATGATAGTTCATGTTACAATAAAAACATCTAGGATGAAAAGAATGCAATTCTTTCATCAGAATATATCTACATATAAGAAACTTGATGTCAGTAGCGATAAATTAGTTAATGTAAATGTTGGCAAGTGTCACACTTGGTACATGATAGTTCAGATTAGTAAATAAGCATTATTTCTCGACTTGAATGAAAGATAAATGACAAAGCAGGAGCAACAGGTCAAACGCTGGATAAAACAAAGTCGAACGATGACGAACGACGTCATGTTTTAGACGTGGGAGAAACAATGGTTTTCATATCAGCCTTTCTGTGAAATATTTGCGAATGAGACACGATCCATAATGTAGAAATATTTTTATTCTAATGTTACTTCGAGTGTTTGATTGTCTGTTTCACTCTTTTTGTTGCATACTCGTTTGTATATATATATATATATATATATATATATATATATATATATATATATATATATAGTCCTATAGCTTTTCTCCAATCTTCATTCCGTGCCATCATTACGGTTGTAAAAAGCTATAGGGCTATACTTTGGATGCAATTCTATTTCCATGTGCCTAGCCATTCATAGCTATCTTGTTTGTATATTTTTGGCATACCATCCCTATATCCTTTTGCATTTCCAATGTTTTTTTTATTCTTGTTGATTAGTATTTTTACTTACAGTCCTATTTTTAAACTTACATTCATGATAGTATTGTTTTTTTTAGGAGGCGGCTCATTGCCGCCTCCATTAGTAGCAGGTCGCTTCCTGCTGGGTTTTAGGTCTTTGGGTTTTGGGCCTTAGGAGTTGCCTCTTGGTCCTCCATCGGTTCTATATTACATAGAGAGTGCTACCGCCTCTCTGATAAAACAGTTAGAGTATTATAAAGTTAAAGTTCTAAAATGTTCATACCTTCACTATTAAATTTTTCTTGGTTCATTCTTTGGTGTTTTGGCAAAGATTTGGCAGTTTTTGAAATTTATATTTATAATAGTTTGTGCATGAGGCAGCTTTTTCCCCCTTGGGATCCCTGTTATACCGTGCTTTTGAGTCAGCACGTGAGGCAGCCTTCTTTTTTTCTGGTTCTTTGTTATAAAGAGCACGTGAGGCAGCTTTTTTCCCTCGGAATCCCTGTTATACCGTGCTTTTGAGTCAGCACGTGAGGCAGCCTTCTTTTTTTCTGATTCTTTGTTATAAAGAGCACGTGAGGCAGCCTTCTTTTTTCTGGTTCTTTGTTATAAAGAGCACGTGAGGCAGCTTTTTTCTCCTCAGAATCCCTGTTATACCGTGCTTTGGAGTCAGCACGTGAGGCAGCCTTCTTTGCCTCAGGATTTGCATGATACTTAATTTTTATTATTTCAGCATTTTTCTGATAGTAGTCTTTTTGCTCAGATAATACCTTGACTTTGTTTTTTTCATAGTCTATATTTCTCTGAGCTTTTTTACTACGTGCTGACTTTGGCATTTTTTATTAAATGTAAACATATAACACTTATGTGTATCTTACTATAATATCACTTATCTTATAGCAAGACAACCCTCGTAGAATTGAGCTACTGCCCCGTCACCAATAGTTAAAGTGTGGAACGGTATATACACCAATAGTGTAGTTGTTATCTTTATATGAAGTTCTAATCAGTGACAGTGTGAGGTTACTTGGTTAATTTATTGTAGTTTATTTTAGAAAACTTACTTGTTTTTATTAGTAGATTGTGTATAGTAGCCACAATATCTAGTTATTTTTGTGGCTAGGGCTTGGATGTTGATTCTTTTTGGTCAGCTTCCAGTGAGTTTTAGAAGATGACTTTCTTGCAGTTTCTTTTGCGGTTAATTTAACTTATTTCCTTTGGCGTTTGGTGAGTTCTTAGAAGAACAGGTCTGATCTACTTTTCTTAGCGAGCGAAGAGATTCAGCTGCATTTAACAATGATTGCTATAGTGTATTTTTGCGCATGCGTGAGAATTTCAAGTTTCCTCCTTATT
This sequence comes from Euprymna scolopes, assembly GCF_053919585.1. Taxonomy (NCBI): domain Eukaryota; kingdom Metazoa; phylum Mollusca; class Cephalopoda; order Sepiida; family Sepiolidae; genus Euprymna; species Euprymna scolopes. The sequence continues at coordinate 133,344,504 of NC_136490.1, read as the reverse complement.
CTTCAATAGTTTGACAGTAGTCATGTGTCTTTCTGCCAAGAGCGACAGACGTCAGTGTTAGCCGTGATTGTCTAGAGGTTAGGACCCCATGTTGTGGCCGTGCTAACCTAGGTTCGAATCCTGGTCACCGCATTGACATTTTGTACATATTTTACAGTCCAAAATCTGAAGAATTATTTGTTTTTATAACATTGTTTTTTGACGTCGTACTTGCTGATAGGTTACTCTTATAACAATTTTGATCAACTGAGATAAAGATTTCGTGGTTTCATTAACGCTGGTGGGTTACTGTTTAAAGAAAAAACATTAACGTTCACCTCAAATGTTCAGCGTCCAAGAAATATAGGCCACTGGCAAACTGGAACCTCTGTGAGCATCTGGTGTATTATTTGGAGCTGTCCCTTTTGAGAGAAGTTCCGTGTTCGAAGTGGTCTGTCTACATTGGGTATATAGTGTTTAAAACTTGTTATTACACGTAATCTTATTTAATTATGGAGTTAGCTAAAAAAGCGATGGGTCACTGCACTTCTCCGTGTAAAGAGCAGTCGATTGATGCTTGAACTGTTGTCAGAGACCGTTCGTACACCGAGATACATCGTCTCAAAAGAAAGAAGAAAGCAGAAGAAGAAAGAAGAAAGAAGAACAATTGGCCATTTTTGTACCCTTTTTTTGCTCTCTTTTGACATTTTAACCGACGTTCTGACGCTCGCTGGATTCGTAAGACGCTTCTCTGTAAGAATATGTGCTTTTTGAAACTTATAAGTTGATTTTAGTTGAGATTTGGATAGTTTTGTTTTGTAGGCGTATATAGGCGTGTACGGGCCATCCCTATATGGAGAGTGCTACCGCCTCTCTGATATGTATGTATGTATATATATATATACACATACATACATATATATGTATATACATATACATGCATACATATATATGTATATATATACATGCATACATATGTGTGACGTATTATTGTGTATGCAAAGTTATATTCCAAAGACCTTTTTTGTCATCCCTCGGAGTTTGCCACGTCTTCTTAGTTTCTACATTTTCTCTAGTTAGTCCAGTTTTCATAAACCGCAGAGACACAGTCTCTTCGAAACCGACCACTTCAGTCTCGACTCAGTCTCCGTCCGCTAGCCGACTGACTAGAAAAATCTCACGCTGACTGGTCTGTGTTTCGTGAATATATGAAACCACATTTCTTTGTTAGTTATCTTACCTCACGTAACCAAGTCAGTTTGATTGTTATTATTGTTTTTTAACAAAAATTTAAATATTTTATTATATAAATATTCAAGTGCCGTTACTAAATTCCAAATTATTTATTAGATAAATATTCTGTAATTATTTAATTGCTTTAAATTTTTATCATATTTCAATAGCATTCCTAAGCCATTGAAAACATTGTAACCTACCGCAGCGTCATCACTTGTTTCGTTTTATCGAGTAATCCGGCACTACCCGAGATCCGCAATATCGAATAATATCAGTAAGTTAGAAAAGTTAGTTCAAGCAGTAAATAATATGTTGAATAACATTGCTGATGTATCTATTGATCCGGAGACAGTAAGAAGTAACACATAGCTTTGTTTACAGTCTTTCTCTCTCATCCCATACTCGTTAATTAATTAAAGAATTATGGTATAGCGGACTGTAACATGGTAAGGTTCTTTATCATTATTTATATTATGGTCCGTGATAGTCTTTGTGTATGCGCCTTCACGAATTTGTAAGCAGTGCAATGTCAGTAATGTACCTGGCTACTTATAATGATAGTACTTTAATCTAAATGAATCTATATTCAAATATATTTTATACGCCCTAAAGAGTGTCATGCACAAGTAAGCATTTATACTGAGGCAAGGATTGTGCAGTACATTTGACCGTTCCTACTTTATTATGCAGATCATTCCACATCATGTAGGCAAATGAGTATTGTTTTCTCACGTACCAGCAGTTCATTCATAGTGTTGATATGCCTCCAATTGCGTGAAAAAGGTTACATAAGGTCGAAAAATTAGGATTTTAAAAGTCAGCGTCCTAGAGGAAAATACTTCTGGCTTGCAAAAAATGCCCCCGTATCACAACATATCACGTTGTTAATGGTTCTCATTAGACTATCGAAATTAAGTAACGTTGAGTCATGTCAATATCAAATGGATAATCATTTGGAAACACAATGCGCTCTGTGTAGAAGGATGATAACAAATCTCTCAACGAACTATTTTTTCCTTATCGGGATATACTTTATACTGGGGGCTGCTTGTGAACTTGTTATTCCTATTAAACTTCTTTCTTTCAAAGAAAGCCAGTTTAACTCGCCTAGAGTTAATGTCGCTGGAATATAATGCCTTCTAAAAGAGTAAGAAAGCAAAGTTTGAGAGAACGGACATCGCAGCCAACAGAGAACCAAGACCAATTACTTACTCTCCGGTTTATTTGTGTTCGTTCTACCTTCAGCACTATATATGGAATTTAGAAGCAAGATTTCTGTTTATATTACATTTAAATTTCTATATGTCAGAGAAGAATGAAAACTTAAAACTCTAGAAGTTTCAGAGTATAGACTATTAGTTTATTTTGGTATCTGGGGACCTCCAGAGTTAAGGGGTAATATTTTGTTGCTAGTTAGGTTACTTCAGTGGTATTAATATTAAAGAAGCAACTTACTACGAGTTCGTCAGAGCACATTTTGTTAAAATACTTGTAAAACAGGTAAAATAATTAAAAAATCCAGCGTTGAAGTTTAGTTGATAGTGCAGAGGCAATTTGATTGGAGCATTTCTTTTTAAATATTGGTATGCTTGTGACCAACAAGCCAATTTTTCTTCTCTATTAGCAGCGTTTGTAAATAATGCAAACACAGACCGATTAAGGTTCACTAATGCTTTCGACGTCCTTTTTTCATGTATGAAGAATACAAAACAAGATTTCTCAGCTTAATAACTACTTGTTATTCGCGGCTTCCTATCTGACAACGTATTTTTTATTAAAAAGTGTTTACTTCTAAAACGTTTTACCACAAGTTTAGCCTCATGCTGTTTCAACCCTTTAGGGAAATACTGTTTTAAACATTATTTCCACGAACCCTCATCTAAAAATTGTTAAATCTCGGCCCAGCATTGTCTACCGAAGTACCTGCCTGTCTGAATATGTTAGACGTTTCAGCCGATGTAATTTCTGGGCTTCTTCATGTGTACCTTGTAGGACTCGGGTGTATTTCTATCGAATTAAAGAATTTGCACGCGGTTTCGAAGGAAACGCTTCATTTATTCCATGGGAACATTAACTCTTGTTCTGTCAGCCTTAAGCGAGTATAAGTTCTTAGTATCGCCAACACAAGAACTCATGACATAACGGATAAATTACTAATTAATTAGTGTTCAAAGTGACACTCTTTGGATTGTTGAAATTGCAATCCTAAGTGCGGGTTATACTTTGAATACAATACCTTCGAAATTTTTTTGAAGATTCCCGAGTTCCGCAAGAATCTTGCTGAATTCGAGAAGATATATCTGGAAAAGGTCGTTTACATCTGTCGGACCTGTGTAAGAATACTCCTACAAATGGCAACAGATGTGGAATAAATCGAACTAATAAAAATTGAGTAAATACGATCCGAAACAATTGTAACGAAACTTACCTTGGATGTGTCAAGACTGCAGTAGCAATCCTCTTCCTCCTCCTTCTCCTCCTCCTCCTTCTCCTACTACTACTACTAGTACAGCAACTACTACTACTACTACTACTACTACTACTAATAATAATAATAATAATGAGAACAAACAGGCAAGTAGAGTCAAGGAGAAATGATAAGTGCGAAGAAAACTGGGGCCTTAGGGAGGCTTATTGTTACTCAAATTCTAGTTAAGAATAATAGCCGCTGCCAACGAGAAATCAATGGCGGGCGGCTGTTGCGATATTGCAAATTTATTTGCAAATACTATCGAACGAAGTGGAGAGTACTGGAAATCTGAGGAGACTTGTTCTCACTCAGCTTCCAGAGAACACCACAGACTCTGTTCAAGGAGAGATTTTTGATAACTTGTGTGAAAGCTCCTTGTGAGCCAATAATAATAATAATAATAATAATAATAATAATAATAATAATTCATAATAGTCATTATAATGACGATAATATTTGCTGATAGAATTTAGATTGGGATCAGAATGTTGTTTTAATGCGTTTTGTTAATTCAAGATTTAATTTTTTATGACATATTGTGATTCCTATGTTAAATTGAAAAGTAAGCATATGTCATTTGCTGTCTGAAATGAGAATTTGTATAGATAAAACAATTCTATGCAGTATCAGAAGAATGTTATTGTTAGGTGTAAGCTATAAATACGGGCGGGGAATAGTAGTCTGTCAGACACGTTGAAAGATACGCCGAAATCATAAAGCTTAAGCATCTTAATAACTACAACTACAAAGAGTCGTTCATTAAAGCGACTTACTAGCTTTTATTACTCGATAACAGTAACCAAGACCATTCAGTTGCTTCAAACAAATATATCCCTTTCTAGAACATATGACGATCGGAATTGACGTCACGCTTAATAATTTAAAGAACTTTACAGAATCTAGCATGTGTCTCTCGCAAAGTGCAATACAGGCAATATACGTTACACAATTGATGCGTACGCGATTACATCTGATAATTTGAATCCAGCATTGCCAAGTTCATAAGCTGTTGGGGTATCCCCTAGGCAAACCATATCTTCAACTCACACTTATATACTTTTGTTAAGAGGGAACCTTCATTTTTTTGTTTTTATTCTCCTCGAAGATTTTATGCCCTGACTTTTGGGTCACACCCGCAAGTGTTTTGGCTATTACCGAAGTTTTACCTTCTCTTGTTCTGGCAAGATGATACTCCGATCGGCGAGCGAGATCTTTGTCGTCGTAAGTTAGCTAGCTGGACAGATCAGTGCGCAGATCTATCACCCAGGAGACGAAGAAGTCATCTTTGACGTTCTGCCGCCCCTGCCTCTCTTTCTTCCACTCCTTCCCCGTTGCCGTAGCGTGCGATATCGATATTGATCTGGAATTAATTACAAGAGCAGCGTTTCAACTGATTCGATACGCCATGACTGTTGATTGCCATCATTTGCCAAATCGATTTAGATTCGTGTTCTAATCAGCCAATCGCATCTGTACATGTCTTACATCGCTTTTCGATTTTACCTCGTTGTAATTTGCCTTTCACATACAAACGTTGCTTGTGCTGCTGATGATGCTTATGATGATGTCGCTGTTGATGATCATGATTTCGTTGCTGCTACTGATAATGCTGGTGGTTAATGCAGCAATGAGTGTGTTCTGTTTCTTGGTTCCAATGATCAGTGCATTATTTTCGCTTTCTCCCTCATTTCTTTTTCGTAGTTTTGTTTCTTTTACTTCTTTTTATTTTTAGTTTTCATTTTTCCTTTTAATATTCTTCAACTCTTTGAACGTAACTTTTATTCACCCCCAAGCAAGATATATTGCACCTTGGAATTACTATTTGGAATCCTATCTACAGGAACACCATATGGGGGCTTTAAAACACTATATGGGGGCTTTAAAAGCACTATATGGGAGCTTTAAAAGCACTATATGGGGGCTTTAAAAGCAAGATTTCGCTTCGTATTACATAAAAAATTCTATGTGATAGTACAGTCAGAGAAGTATGACACATGGTTAAAATGCAAATGTCTAGTAGTGTACGGCTGGAAACTATTAGAGTAGAAAGCTTTCTGGCATAGGAATCTCTACAGTTAAGAGGTGGGATTCTGCCGCTTGTCAGGTTACTTGAGTGGTATTTATATTTAAGGAGTACAATTACTACGAGTTTATCATAGAACATTATGTTAAAGTATTTGTAAAACAGGTACAGCGACTCAACACTCCAGCGATGGGACAGGTGTTAAAGTTTGGTTGATAGATAAATTGGAGACTTTTCTTGTATCTTGTCTAAAAGGAAAAGACTACAAGCTCAGATGTGACCAATTTATGCCATGCATGGGCGAATGGTGGCTCTGTAGACATATAATATACTGTCATGTGTGAGTAGTTTTCTAGCACAGTAGAGGGAGCCCGCCTTCCTTGCAGCACATGATTATTTCATGCCATATCTTTTATTAATCACCTTCATTTTAGTTTTCTCAATGTTCGTCTTCTTCATCTTCCGCTGCGCATTATTATTGGTTTCGACATTACACTCATTTTCTTTATCTATTCTTTCCTAAAGTCTTTTTTATTTGGGTCTTCTATTTATAGTAATGTTTATACTTGTCTTTCCCGTTAACACTTCACTATTTTTCCTTTTCAGTTTTTCTTTTTATTCATCATCTTATAATCGACATTCTGTTTTTCCCGTTCTTTTCATTTTTATTCTTTTTCTTCTTTTGTAGTCATCCTCGTCCTCATTTCATTTGTTACTACATTGAAGAATATCATAAGCATGATTTAAGTAATTTATGCATATTATTACGAGCTGGGAGAAGCTAAGTTGGGGTGATCAGTTCCTAGTTAGAATCTTCGACTCTATAATAAGTGCCTTCACATTACACTACTTGTAACACGAGATAAAGAAATAGCAAAAAATGCGTCGGAGGACACGTTGCGACCTGAAATGACACGTTGTTTAAGATTCGTGAATAATCTTCATTTGACCTTGAACGATTCGAACACAAAGCAAGATTGACACATATATAAAGGGCATTTTATTTAATATATATTTTAAAATTTAATGGGTCGTGGTGGGGTCGAACAAGCAAGGCGAGCAAATAAAATAAGATAACAAAAAATGAGGTAAGAAATGATATGAAGGTTGTCATGGAAAGACAGTTCCGAAAAAGGATCTGAATGGAGATGGGAGTGGAGTTAAGAAATGGAGGCATAATAAATGGGTACTTATCTACAGATAAATAAAATCAAATGGTCAGTGGTGAGTTCGCTAAAGGTTTGTGGATGTGAACAAATCACAGTACGTCAGTTTATTTTTTCTCAGTTTCGTCGGTGCTGTTCCCGTTGATGTGAAAACTTCGCGAGTCGGACATTATCTTCATATCGTCCCACGTAGATAGCATTTTATACGAGGACTAGCATTTCAGTCCGGCGTTTGTCTGGGTGTTTGGATGTGTATGTTGATCATAAAAAAGCGGTTAAATTTTTTTACCCCTATTATGACCCCTTAAAATGTATTGTTTTGGACTCAAATCAAGTTATCAAGTTAGATCCATGTCCAAGAAACCTATATCTAAAATTTCAAGTGTTTACACCGAAAATTGTTTGGTAGAGTTCTCAAAGGTTAAATCGTTGAACTTTGACCTCTTAACAGCCAAATTTCTCGCCTAGCACAGATTCCAATGGTTTTTCAAATCTCACTACCCTGTATATCAAATTCCGAATCTATAGACTTAAAATTGACAGTTATTGCGTAGGGAAATGTACACACACAAACACACAAAGACACAGACGACGCGTTCACTTTTATAGATTAAACAAAAATATACACGTATACATAAATATATATGGAAATAATTTTGTGTTTACTGTAAACTTTTTACGGCAAGATTATGCAAGTATAAATCATGTAGAATATGGTCATGAATATAATTACACGTAAGAAGATGATCATCCAATTAAAACACCGAAAATACTAATGGGTAATTAATTAAAATGAATGTTTAAAAGAATATTCAAATTAACTAGATCTTTTGCTAGTGACTGCAATTCCACAACTCATATATAAGAAAATTGTTTTTGCTTTTTAAATATGAATATCAGTACACACAAAAGTAAAACGAATTTATAGGAGTATAGAAGATAGATTTCTTGTGGGTTATAGTCGAGTTGAGATTTGATTCTCTCATTTAATTCAAAGTATACAGTATTTGACCATTTTCTTTTAATCGCCTCTGCGTGGACGATTGGGGCATTTATCTTCCGATTGAACGATAATAATACTCTATTTTGGCATTTGGATAGCGAAGCGAGAATTTGCTTGCATTGTCTGGTCGCTCTCGCAATACCTAAATAGCGAGTTTGTTTTGTATTTCTCCCGCTTAGATACTTCTTCCTTATTTCCGTTGGGTTAAGCCAATCAGGGCTCTTCTTATGCCGGCCATTTCTATATTTAGTCTTGTGCGTAGTGCTTTACAAAGGGAGAAAGGGTTGAGCAAAAGAGAGAGGAAAGGCAAGGAAGAGGGGAGGGGATCTAGCTGACGTTGTGTATTAGAGAGAGAGAGACTTAACTCTAACTTTTCGTTTGATATAAAGGGGAGGGTTCGCTATTTACATTGATATTATTTATTTATTTATTATTTTTCTCTTTATTTGTTCCTTTCCTATTCCCTGTCTCTACCGAAAACATTTCAATATGGATTACCTGTAAAATATGTTCACATACACGTAATAAACATACATGCACACACATATTTCCTCTTATATATAAAGCCAATTTTTATGTGGTTGTGCGTGTTTTGTGTGTGATATTGTTCCATATTGACGGCATATTCTTTTTAACTTTCACACAAATGTACTTTATGTGTGTTGGATTGTTTTTAGATTTGTACAGGGATGCACCTGATAAGTATCAAAAATAGATAATTAAAAAATTCGATTAAACTAGGCGAATTTTGACCAAAATTAACACTCACATAAGATCTAAAATCACAAGTTCATTTGAGTTGTTTTCCCACAGCACAAGCAGTAAGGTTCCTCCAATCGAATCAAGAGTTCCAAAATAAATGTTTCTTTCCAGAGCACAATTAACCATATTATTTTACTTTCGCATTTTAAATTTAATTCAAAACATAAGGTAAAAATCATTTAATGAAATCAACAATATGTTTAGAGTGCAATATAGAATACAATCTATTGTGAACGAAGTTATTGTAGAGAGGCATATGAAATTTCCTCCTGGTGCACTGCAGTGGGTCTCCAACTATAGCAGAAAATGAATCGATTTGATTGAAAATGTACGACTTCAGCGATTTCAATGAAAATAAAAATATTGAATGTGATGAACATTTGTTGGTCCTCATTCAATCCCGAGTAATGTCGAGTCTTCTTGCTAGTATAGCATATATTCATTCTATGAATGCACACGAACAATAGTCACGCTCAGAGGGTATTGCGTATATATGAAGCATACACATACACACGTATATATATATATATATATATATATACATATATATATGTGTGTGTATGTGTGTGTGTGTATTATCTATCAATCCATCTACTATTATATTAAAGGAAATTTGTGTGTATGAGTGTATGCGTACAGGTGAGTTTTTCTTCCTATGAAACGGCTGTGCCGATTTTTCTTCCTATGAACTCGGAAACGGCTGTGCCGATTTTTCAAAAATTTTACACAAAGTTACATGACGAGTCTGCGAGTGTACTTAATAAGATTTTGTATCGGAATTCGTCTGATCAGTATCGAAAATCCATATTCGTCAAAATTCGAATCAAGACAAAAGTTCGATTTTGACGAAAAGTTTTACATTTTTATACGGCCTAACATCAGACGTGTCTTTGAGAAATTTTTCATCGCACAAGCTGACAGGTCCGGCGTATAAAATAAACAATAGAATTTTTATACGGTGTGCGTTCTAAATGAATGTTTCTGTTTAGAATACAACTGAATATGGTGCTTGACTTTTCTGCTTAACATTACTCTAAGTTATTACGTTAAATAATTTCATAAAATAAACAGTTGGTTCATTCGAATTGAATGTTTCTCTATAGAGCATAATTGAGCAATGATATTTAACTTTTGCATTTTAAACTTAAAGTGAAGACATTTTTAACAGATAATTTTATAAAAGCAACAGTAAATTCTCTACAGTGTAATGTCGTCTACAATGTATTGTTGACTAAGTCACTGCGGGGAGGCATGTACATCTTAATCTCAGTACACTGCGGGGAGTCCCTTACTAGAGCAAGCAATCGATGGATTTGGTTAAAAAATGGGTGTGTTTACCCATTTTAATGACAATAAGAGTATAAGATTGGGGAACATCTGTTGATTCTCATTTAATCCTAGAATCCTGATTTAATCCAATTCCCATCGACAAACTGCCGATTTCAAACGTTGTGTGTACTGTGGATGTTTCGTTTATCTTATTATCTTCTTATGGCTGTATCGTTATTTTGACTAGCGACCATCGATGGGGGCACAAATGCACAATTATATTAAAAAAAACACACACACAGGAAAAGCACACGCCGATGTTTCACATATATGTCGGTTGGACTGAGTGTTTCTTCATGTCAAGATTCTGTCTAGGCTGTATCTTTCACCTGCCGTCAATCCATATCCTCATCTCCCTCAAGGACCTCTGGGCAACCAACTGCCCTCGACCGTATCAAAAAATCCAACTGTTTACCTCGGCGTTCAGGCCTCAACTAACAACGCGTACGACTGAAACCAATGTCAAATATCGCTATTATTGTTCGATCCTTAGTCAATTGTACAACCCTTTTGCTATCGCTATTTGTTACACCCTGATTTAAACTCCATACTACTTTATTTTGTTTCGTTAAGAATAAATTCCTATCTATTTTCTATTGGTAAGTCCTTTTATTACTCGCTAAACCTACTTCCTTTTTCTTTGTCATCTATCATCTATCCTTAATTCTTTCCCTACCTCCGCATCTCTCAACGAACGTAGTCGGACATAGTGCCACACTTATATAGTTAATATATTTTAAAATTAAATACTTTTAAAACGTATTTAATGATAGTATAAATCTAATACCTGGAGTTTTATGAAATCAAATAAAGTAAGTTTACATACTAACTCTTTACAAAATAAAATAAGATAACTTTTCGATCTAGTTTTTTACACTTTTTCACTCCAAATAAATCATATTGGCAGTTGGATAGAAAGGGAAACGATTTGATATCGTGTCTAACATTGAACTATGGAGAGGCGATCATATGTCTCTTCACATTGCATTTAAACTTTGCAGGTTAATGTACCCATTGTAGAAGGAAACAGGGGGGATTACAAAAGTGTAGCACTATGAAGGAAGAGCCTATTTCAATAGAAGGCGTTTTGGCGTCTAGTAACCACAAGAGTGACGTGGTGAGATTTTGCTAGTCTCGGGTTTGTCAGGAGTATGTAAGCCGATGGAGTACAAGTGCTATAAGTTCATCATATTAAAGTACTTGTAAAACAGGCACAGGGATGCAGCATTTCGGCGATGAGACAGAGGTTGAGTACGGGATCTATTATCATCCACAGAGTAACTGTTTCGCTGTATCACATCTCTTCAGTGTAGCTAGACCAACACCCACCACAAGCCCAGGATTGAACCTACAAAGTCGAGTCGGTAGTCAGTAGTTCTCTCAATCAGGCCATTGGAAGAGTACCGTCGACAATATCTAAAATACTTTTTTTACAGACATTGACATCCACTTCAACATTGTTCTGTGATGATCGTTAATTGTGAAAAATTGAGCAGAATTATGTTTTTAAGAGAACGGCTCAATAAGAATGTGTTTATAATGAACTTGTAAAGACCTTGTGATAGTTAGCCGGAGAGGCGAACGCGATATTGTGTTCTAGCAAATGAGCTTTTCTAATGAGTGTTTTTAGTTTTAGTCACAGGCAGAGAGTAAGGGAAATTGTTGACAGTGGTTTTAGCTAAACAACTGTTTATTGTAATTTATTTACAGAAGGATTATAGCTTGAAGCTAAATCGACACGTGCCATGAAAATAACAATAGCGAAATAGACTCTTCGGTGAGAAATAGGCATTGCCCACTAGATTTCGAAGCTGGTTTCGTATCCTGTTACGGTAAGAAAGCAGCTCCTCCCCAAATGTTGCAATGTTTTTCGGTCGGGAATTGTTTCGCTTGAAAGTCACCACTTATCAAGGATTGAAGGCCACTCGAGGATAAGAGTTAATGAATGTAAAGTGGGAGTGTAGTAATTACTCATGGTGTAATTTGTGTAAAATTCGATTATTTATGGGGGAGGCTCAACAAGAACTTGTTTACATTTAATTTGAATGCTACCGTGTTGTATTCAACCGGAAAGCAGGCCAGTGAAACAGTGTTCCAAAGCGGGTAGTTCTGGGAAAGAAGTTTTGTTCATAGACTCTGCATTTAGATTTAGGCACAGATAGAGAGTGGGGAAAATCGTTCGGAATTCAGTTTTTTCGGTACCACTATGTTAAGAAATGAAATTCTCATAAGCAATCTTCCACGCATTCCACACGCTGTTTTCAATCCTCTCATGGCGGCGATCCAACGAACAATTTTTTCAACCTTTATGTCTGGGTGGTCGTCGGGCCTTAATAATAGTATATAAAAACATTACGATTAATATGTAACTAGACAATATACATCGTGTTCTAAGTTTGCTTTCTACACACCAGTTTGTTTAGTGGGCTCGAACCCGTGACGTGAATGCGGAAAAGAAAGTGGAGGCGTATGTAAGGGTGTTGGTTGAGCAAATAAAAAAAGAAAATTGCGAGCGCAAAAAAAAAAAAAAAATAGGTATAGTAAGCAAGCTCGAACCCGTGACGCACCAGAGGAAAAAGAGATGAAAAACAAACGCTCTTATCTATGAGCCTACGGGGTATGTAACGTCGCGAGCGCTCGAAATAACGCCTTTTATGCGACGTCGTTTACACAAGCTGTGAATGACTTGCAAAAGATGTTAGCGAAAAAACTGCCCCCCCTATAAAAAACTGCCCAGTTGAGGGTGAAGGAATTAATGTTTTTTGAAGGGTCGAGTTTCACAGGGATAACGATCTCGGGAAAATCCGTCGCCTCTGCCGAAAGTTTTAGGCAAACATACATACATACATACATATATACATACATACATACATGGTGATTGCAACGTCCTGTCAGACGAGTGCCACTCCCTCAGACATTTAAAATCCATGAGCCCAAATGCCCGAGGGAGTATCTATACAAATATGATGTTACAGAGTCTTAGCTTTGTACGACAGCTAAGTCTCTCTCTCTCTCGGTTCAGAATGTTGAGATCCAGCAACAAGCAAGAGCAAGATAGCCAGCAACAAATTAAACTGCAGACCAGCTTAATGCGGGTAATGGTCTTCCGCTTTACGGTTTTTTAAATCAGAGATTTGCTTCTCCTAGAAAGGTTGCCTTCACCACGGCTTACGGGAGTCCTCTCCACCCCAATACACATATACACACACACAAATATACACGGTGCTAGTTGGCCGTTGACCCAGAAAAAGAGTTCATTCGCCCTTTGGAAGGTCTTACGGCTAGTCTCCCTGAAGGATTGCATACATACATGATGATTGCAACGTCTTGTCAGACGAGTGCCACTCCCTCAGACATGAGCTCAAATGCCTGAGTTCATTCGCCCTTTGGAAGGTCATGTCATATGCTACTGGTACCATGTAACTCAGTACTACCTGCCTCATGGTCGGGTCACCGGCGACTAAACTGGTTCCCCCACCAGACTTGTTTGGTGAGGAGGGCGGCTAGTCTCCCTGAAGGACATACATACATACATACATACATACATACATACATACATACATTAAAACAGACAGGTGAGATTTATATTATAGATGGCTTGAATTAGAGTTTAAAATGCAAAATTCAAGTATCATACTCCAATTGGGCCCTAAACAGAAACATTCCTTTCGAACGGGTCCCTATCATGCCAAAGAACCTGCTGTTAATTTTATATGTTGGACCTTTCGACTTGAGAGGTTATAAAACTTCTTAAATGCATATGTGATGTTATGCTGTATAAGATATTAACTTCGGTCGACATCGCCTGTTCCTTCTTTCATAGGACTATTTCGATTATCTATTATAGATATATATCGAAGACATTTCAATACCAACACCTATCTGGGAGGCATTTGAAGTTCCTCCGTGTGAAATTTCATAAAACTCGGCCTAGCGTTTTCAAGTCTATAAGGAACGAACTCATACACACAGAGACACAGGCAAGGTTCGTTTTATATAAGATTAGAGATAAGAACAGTTAAATATGTTGCACAACACTTGTAAGCAGCCACCATTCTTCAAAGAGTGTTTTGAAAGTCAGACGAAATAATTTGTTCTGTATTATTTTTGTTTGTTTTGATATCGGTCGTTATCAGAATAATGCAGAGAGGCCCGGTTGTGATAACCAGCGCGATTGCCAGGCCGAGTGTATGCGTCCAGATAAAGGGGAGATAATTCGACTTAGATAAAAGGAAAAGATAGTCACCTTGAGCAGAGGAAGCGCATGGTGGGGCGAGAGGGAGAAATGTTGCTATCGTTGATATCGCTGTCCTTGTAGACTACTCCGAGCCGTGAGATGAGAGAAATCTGGCTGATATCGGTAACTAAAATAGAAGATGAAAAATATTACAAAATAGTTTTCTTTTTTTCTGATTAAACATTAAGAAGTTAATAAAATATAGAAGGAGAGAATTATTCACTAGTGGTATAGAAAAGAAAAACAAAAAACAAAGACAGCTATTAAAGAAATAAAGACGAAAGAGGAATAAAGAAGAAAGAATGAATAGAAGAAATAAGAATATTTTCGAAATAAAAGTATATTCAGAAAATAAGAACAAAGATAAAAGAAATAAAATTAGATGCGAAACAAGAAAAAGAATAAAAGAAATGCTTGGACAAAAAATAAATAAATAAATAAAATTATAAAGAATGATAAAAAAATAGGAAATTTTAGTTTAAAATGTAAAACCACATAAGAACCAATAATTATAAATAATGCATTATATATGTGTGTGTGTGTGTGTGTGTGTGTAAATAAGTATATATATAAATATATGCTTACATACATGTATGCATAAAAAAGTATATATGTATACGTATAGATACTTTTTATTTCTTTTACATAAGCACTACCATGTCGCCACACATTCAGGAGCGTGTTTCGGTCAACCAGTTACAAGTAACTAGGGACATCTTCAGATGACATTGTAATACTGCCTGAAGACGTTTCTAATTAGTTTTAACTGGTTCACCGAAACATGCTCATTAATATATATATATATATATATATATATATATATATATATATATATATATATATATACATGTCTGTGTGTATGTCTGTGTGTGTGTGTTTGTGTACATTTCCCTACGAAATAACTCTGTCAATTTTTAGTCTGCAGACTCGAAATTTGATATACAGGGTACTGAGATTTGGGAAAATCGGTGTGATTGGATTTTTGCCAGAAATTTGGCGATTAAGTGGCCAAAGTTCAATGATTTGACCTTTGAGAACTCTACCAAACTCCTCCGACAATTTTGGGTCTAAACACTTGAAATTTTAGATATAGGTTCCTTGGACATGGATCTAACTTAATCACTTGATTTAAGCCCAAAACAATAAATTTTAAGGGGTAATAATAGGGGTCAAAGTTATAAAAAATTGACCACTGCGGTCTCTTCCAAATTACTCAGACAATTTCTGGTCTAAATATTTGAAATTTTACATAAAGGGTATTCAGAGATAGGGCAAGCTTTTTCATCGGTTCAGGTCGAAAATGTTTATTTACCAATATATAAATGTATGTATGTATGTCTGTTTGCATGTCTGCCTTAAACTTTCAGTAGAAGTGACGGATTTTACCACGATCAGTATCGTTTTAAGGTTGGACCTTTCATACGACAAATATCGAAAAATTGGCTAAAAACATTAATATCTTCCCCTTCAACTAGACACTTTTCTACAGGGGGGGTCACTTTTTTCGCCGATATTTTTTAAAGTTATCCTCTCCTTTAGATTGTCTAGCCTTAATTTTAAAATATGTCGCTTCCGGTGTGGCGGTGGTCGTAACAGCATAAACGTTAGTTTTTACCCCGTTCTTTTCCTCTTTTGCGGTACGGGTTCGAGCCTGCCTTCCTACTACCACTTTTTTTTTTGCTCAACATACACATCCAAACACTCTGGCAACACCGGGAAGAAACGCTAGTATATATATATATATATATATATATATATATATATATATATATATATATATATATATATATATACGCTAAAGTGTCTGTCTGTATGCGTGTGTCTGTCTGTGTACATTTCCCTACGCAATAACTCTGTCAATTTTCAGTGTACATTTAGCTGTTAAGGGGTCAAAGTTCAACGATTTCATTTTTGAGAACTCTACCGAACTCCTCCGCCAATTTGGGGTATACAGACTTGAAATTTTAGATATAGGTTCCTTGGACATGGATTTAATCTACTAACATAGTTTGAGCCCAATACGATAAATTTTAAGGGATCATAATAGGGGTCAAAGCTAAAAAATATTTACCACTGTGGTCTCTATCAAATTACTCAGACAATTTCTGGTTTAAATATTTGAAATTTTACATAAAGGGTATTCAGAGATAGTGCAAGATTTTTAATCGGTTTGCGTAGAAAATTTGAGCTATCAATATATAAATCTATGTATCTATGTTTGTATGTCTGCCTAAAACTTTTGACAGAGGCGACGAATCTTCACAAGATCGTTTTGAAGCTCGATACTTCAGACGACGAATACCGAAAAATTGGCTAAAAACATTAAGTTCTTCACCCTCAACTGGGCACTTTTCTACAGGCAGGGAGCGCTTTTTTCGCCGATATTGTCGAAAGTAATCCCTTCTTTTCGATAGTCTAGCCTTGATTTAAACCTACGTCACTTCCGGTTTGGCAGTGGTCGTAACAGCAAAGATGTCACGTTTTTCCCCGTTCTTTGCTTCCTTCACGGTACGGGTTCAATCCTGCTTTTCTACTACCACTTTTTTTTTTTTACTCAACACATACATCCGATCACCAGGGCAAGGCCGGGCACCCATGCTAGTAAGTATATAGAGAGATTTCGAATCTCGCTAGATTTAGCCACTCTGATGAGTCGTAGATGATGAAACACATGTCAGTGGATAATTATATTTTTAAAATAATATATATGCCGTCCCCCATGTGGGGGTATCAAATTGGTTAAAGGGAAAATTATTCCCAACTTGCATTTAGGTAAAAATGCACTTTCGTAAATAATTGAATTAATTCAAAACAAAAACAAACAACATCTAAGTAAATCGCTATTATATCCTTAAAGTCGTGCGAGATGGGCGAGCAGATAAAAGGTTTAGACTCATTACCGTGGGGTCCCGATTTCGAATCTCGCTAGATTCAGCCACTCTGATGAATCGTAGACGATGAAACAAGTGTCAGTGGAAAATTATATTTCAAAAGTAATATATGTGCCGCTCCCCATGTGGGGGAACACAATTGGTGAAAGGGAAAATTATTCCCGACTCGCATTTAGGTAAAAATGCACTTTTGTAAAAAATTGAATTCATTCAAAACGTATCGCAAAAGCAAACAACATATAAGTAAATCGCGATATATCTTTAAAGTCGTGCGATTTGGCGAGCGGATAAAGGGTAGAGGCACATTACCGTGGGATCCCGATTTCGAATCACGCTAGATTTAGCCACTCTGATGAGTCGTAGACGACGAAACACGTGTCAGTGGATAATTATATTTTTAAAATAATATATATAATTATATATATATATATATATATATATATATATATATATAGAGAGAGAGAGAGAGAGAGAGAGAGAGAGAGAGATGAGGGAATCTCTGTGTGTGCGTTCGTTCTCTATGGACTCCGAAACGGCTGGGCCGATATTTTTGAAATTTCACACAAATGTACTTTATGTATCTGACAGTGTTCCTAGATCGGTTTTCTATCGGAATGTCTTCGATAACTATCGCGAATCGAAAAAATGAAGCAGGCGTTATATATACGGCGTAAAATCACAAGCGAATTTGAGAGGTTTTATTACCACGCAAGCAGAAAGCCCCGACATATAAAATCAACATTAGGTCAGTTATTATTAATAGGGCACGTTAGAAATTAATATTTCTGTTTAAAGCATAATTGAGCCATGATACTTGCATGTTAAACCTTAATTATTTTGCTTTTAAACTTTAAATCAAGCCATTATATATTTTTTTTAATCAACAGTGCCTTTTACAGTGTATGTCTTGCAGACATATAACTGCAGGGAAGCATGTGAAGCTTCCCTTAGGTGCACCACGCTAGTTCCACAACTACAGCAGGGAATCAATGGATTAAATTAAAAAATGAGCGATTTAACCGATTTGGATGACAATAAAAAATATCGTTGATTCAGCTCGGACTAAGTCGGCATTTTCTTGCTAGCTTACGACAAACACGTGTTGCCATATTAGGATATTAAAATTACGTTAGTGTAAATGTGTATTATTTTGATTATTCAAACTAATGTACTCATTTGTTATATTAAGAACATTATAATTCTCTTTATGTAGATCTGTTCGAACTTGCTGATCTTTATGTCAACGTCGACAATCTGGACTGAATTTTGAACTAGACTCATTATAATGATCGCTCACATTCTGCCAACGAACACTGGGTAAACTATTATAGAACAGTAATCCAAATTAGCAATCATCGTCTCAAAATCTGTGAAACGTTATTCCATGAATTTATTTAATTAACCTTCATTAATTTCTATGACAAAGAATCGCTAGAAGGTTTTTGTCCCTTTACTTTGACATACGAGGTGCCTTCAATAACATTCCAGACGTTTTTCGTATTGGCACTTTTATTGATAGTACATACATAGAACTGTAGTCTCATTCAACGAAATATCTTTCGACTACAATGCAAAAGAAAGCTTCCGGAAGGCCCAATTGAAGTCATCTTGTGTGAACGTGTCAATGATCCTCGTCACAGCCTATTTAATCTCCTTAATTGTCTTATAACGACAGCCTCCAAAGTTTTCCTTGAGCTTAGGTAATAACGAAACATTACAGAAAGCAATCTCTGGACTATAGGGAAAATTAATAAGTGTTTTGATTCCAATCTTGGTAAAATAGTTTGTGACAATGGTGGAGTTGTGGATTGGTGCATTGTCCTGGTGGAAACGCCACTGAGCTGATTTGAAGAGTGCTGGCCTCTTCCGACGGAATCTCATCCCGAACTCCTTTAAAGCCTCAACATAGTATTCTTTGTTGATTGTCTGTCCAGTGGGAATCCAGTGCGTTTAGATATTATCTTTCATATTATTTTATAAAAAGTTTTAACAAATGGTATTGTATGTCATTCATCTCTTCCGCCATTTATTATTCTACTTTTATAAAAATTGTTAACTGACATTCGATTCCGCGTTCAAATTGGCATTAGGCCGAGATAAATTAATAAAGGAGAGATACTTCCAAGTTTTTTCATCTTTACTTAAAACCAGCATGGGGGTGTGCAGCCTTGCCGGGTCGTAAAATACGCTTAAATATATTTTAATTTATGCAGATTTCGAATTTACTATTACAAAGCCAATTCTCTATTGTGTATTATATTGTAACAAATATCTAGTACTGATTTTAAAATATTAAAAATAATGACTCAGCTGCTATCAGCTAGAATTGAAAGCAAAATTTTTAATGTTTTCTACTTTCGAGCAATAGGTGAGAAAGAATTAATATAAAACGATTTGAAGAAATCAATAGAATTCGGCCATGCACAGAAAGAAATACAAATATGTCAGCCAGTTGAAATGAACATTTTGCATTTCAAATTGCTCATGTATGGTTGTACACGCTATTCACCCATCCAAACAAAGACTTAACTCGTTAAAAACCATACCTGGTGTGTGATTACTATTTCCTCAGTAGTTGTAGGGTTTATCGGTTAAATATTCACACACATACATGCACACCCATCTATTGTTTTAGTAATGCAGAGAAGATTATATATTAATGTTTTTCTTTGCTTTTGATTACTTCCGAGTTAATTTTACTTGATAATAAACTGGTAAAACTTGGAGTTACCTCCCCTTTTTATTATTTTTATATTAGCCATCTTTAGTTTCACAGCCGTTTTGTTTGTATTCGCGAAAACGTATTGTTAAAATATTTAATATTTATATTTATTTTTCATTTTTTCCACTAAAAAGCAAGGGATTTTCTCACTTGATTGTAAGCGACTACGATTTTTGATCATATCTAAAAGTGGAATGAGCAGCAAAATGTTTGTTTACATTATATTTAAACTTCTGCAGTTTAGTACAGTTACAGAGGCAGGAAACAGGGTGGGAATTCCAAGATCTAGCAGTCTGAATGACGAAATTATTTTAGAAGAAAGCTTTCCAGCGTCTAGGGGGCCTCAACAGTGAAGGTATGTGATGTTGCTGCTTGTCAGATTAGTCGGTATGATGTATGTTGAGCGGGCACAAGTGCTATGAGATCATCGGAGCACATTCTTGTAGAAATCTTAAAAAACACGCACAGAGATGCAACAGTGCGACAATGGAACAGCGGTTGGTACTAGCTAGATAGTTTAGGACACGTTGTATCTGTTACTCTTTTTTGCACATTTCCTAAGAAGAAGAGACTCGTAGTAGATAAACGAAACCAAGTCCAGCTCAACCCACTATGGGACTGATAGAAGCGATTATGACGAGCCCCTCACGAGCAAGTTACAATGCGGCTTTTTTTAAGTGTAAAAGAGTAAATCATAGCCCACCTGAGTAGGGATGGGAAAAAATTGTGAGTTTGATGAGAAGCTTTGTCGCGAACATTTTCTTAAAACGTGATTATTATTCTGATCTATTCCTTGCTTGCTTTCTGCAAGCTATTTTTCTTCGTTCGTTTGGTAGTCGTCATTAATTTGCTATTTTGATACCTTATTGTAATACAGCATCCTGTTTTTTTTTTATTTCTTTATTTTTTAACTCATTTTCACCCCTTACAAAGCATATCGCCACTTGGACGTAAGAGGCTACTATTTGGTGCCATATCTAGGATAGATTAACAATATATTTGTGTATATTACATTTAAACTTCTGCATATTAGTACAGCCAGGGAAGCAGGCAGCAGGGAAGGAATTCCAAAGTCTAGCTTTTTCGAGGGAAAAAACTATTAGAATAGAAAGCTTTCTGGCATTTAGAGACATCAACAGTGAAAGAGTGAGATCTTATTCCAGTAGCTTCTTCGGGGATGGATTCGAAATTAATGTGTCTGTTTTGAGCACAATTGACCCATATTTAACTTTTAAATTCAAACTTTAATTCAAGCCATTATATAAAATTAATTTTATAAAATACACCAGTAGAATTTTTACAATGTATTGCAGACTAAGTTAGTTAGGATTATGCGTATGAGCTTCCAGTAAGTGCAGCAGGGTGGGTTCTCGAATAGAGTAGGCAATCAATCGATTTGATTTACGAATAGATGATTTCACAGATTTCGATGACAACAAAGGTATTGGAAGTGTAGATCTTCATTCAATTCCAGGCAACTTCGAGTCTCCCTGCTATTTATATTGAAGTAAATATTATTTTTATGTCGCTATATCATCATTAGGGCTGTCACAACAGCATATTCTTTTCATTGTTTTCACTCTTCAGTATATATCCGTTAATATCTTATATGGTTTTATATAGACGGATATGGTTCTCGGTTGATTAAGTGTGTCTAACTGTGTCAGATATATACCCGTGAGTCAAAAGAATGAAAAGAATATACTGTTATCACAGCCCTAACGATTATGATAATGTTTCGGTCTAATTCGTTAAAACTAGCAAAACAAAATAGTCAGACGACGAAAAAAATTCTGTTTCAAAAAAGCATATCAAATGAAGACTAAAAACAATTATAACAATTAAGTATATTAGATATAATTGTTTTGTTTTTGTTTCTTTTGTTTTTTGTCCATTAGAAGACGTGTTTTTTTATAAGAAGTAGTCCAGCACGTTTAGTTATTTATAACTCATTAATAATTAATTAAGAGTAAGGTAGATTGTTTACAGTGGTTGTAGTGAGGGCAAGACTTTGTTGTAAATATTTGTCAGGGTTGACCATGGATTGAGGCTTATTAGAACACCTGCTATGAAAATAAGAGTAAGGAAAAGATACATTCTCATCTCATTTTGTGTCAAAAAATGTAATAGGGAAAAGGACATCGCTCACTAGATTTCGAAGTCGGTTTTGAGTACAGATTTACGCTAATTTCTATTCTATACATTCAATATATCATAAATGTGCTAAATACAATGGAAAATAAATTTTAAAGGTGAAATGAAAGGCAAACAGCGCCATCTTCGAAATAGTAAAAGATCTAAGAACACGATGTGAGTTAAGGTAAAAATAAAATAAAATAAAGGCGAATTTTGCCGCTGTTATCATCCTGGCGAATCTGCGAAATAGTTGAGCGATATATTGAAATGATTTTTGAAAACCGTATCAAAATATCTTGAAGTCAAGAGCGATAAAAAAAATATTCTGGCGCTGATTAGCAGAGGGCGACAAATTGAATCCAGTTTATCTGTCGACATCTCCTCGGCTGGTACTTGTTTCCCAAGATGGCGGACGATGCAATGGCGGCAAAGTCTTGCAGGGGGAAATTACGAAGGAGTTGGAAAGATGAACGACGAGAAAAGGAAGAGAAGGGAAGGAAACGATAGGGAAAAGAGTGAGAAATAATAAGAAATAACCGCGTATTAATAATCAGGAAGAAAAAAGAACTGGAATATGAAAAAAAAAATAAAGGCAGGATTAAAATGAAAGGGAAAGGGGTATCTTATTAAATCTGCATCTTTTACGATGAAAATGTTAACTTAATTTTAACAAACTAAAGTGCTAATCAATGTTTGACACACTAACAGACAAAACACCTTCTTCAGAAGATCCATCTAAAGTATGGCTAGACGGACCCGTGTCCCATTTAGTCAAAACTATAGCAACTATTTGTACTATTTTGATTTAATTAGAAAATTAACCATGTGAAACATGTCATTTAAGACACCCATTTTCATTATAAAACAGAATAAGTCTCTTTACGTCTATATTATTATTATTATTATTATTATTATTATTATTATTATTATTATTGGCTCACAAGGAGCTTTCACACATGTTATAAAGGGTCTCTCCTTAAGAACAGCCTGTGGTGTTCCCTGGAAGCTGGATGACAACAAGTCTCCCGAGTTTTCCAGTACTCTCCATCTCTTGATATCATTTGCAAATGAATTTGCATTATCACAACAACCGCTTACCATTGATTTCTCACTGGCAGCGGCCATTGGTCTTCATTGGAGTTTGAGTGGCAATAAGCCTCCCCAAGGTCCCAGTTCTCGTCACACTTGTTCAGCGGAGGTCTCGTCAGTGCTCTCTCCTCAGTCTTTCCATCCTCCTTGACCCTTCTCGGCTATTTTGCTTTATTCCTTTTGGGGACGGTTATTGGGTAATGGGAGCGAGTGTGGGACGGGATAGAGAACTTATGGATAGGCAGCTTCAATGTTCTTGGTTCCATGTTTTGTCTCTGCAGTAGCTTGCTTAGTCCGTGAATGTTGCTTATGTGTATTAGTCTCCGCATTTAAGGGGTTGCTTTAATATTTCAGCTGTTTTCATTATTGTTATTCGTTGTATCTTTTCAGCTATTCCTTTGATTTCAATTCCTCCTATTCTTTTTTTAATTTTTTTCGGAATTGGTCCTAGTGCTCCTACTATTATAGGTAATATCTAGATTTTCTTGATCATCAATATTCCTTTCAGTTCTCTGGCCAGCTCTGTGTATTTGTTCCATTTCTCCTTTTCTTTGATATTTATCCTGTGGTCAGCTGGTACAGCAAAGTATACGATTTGGCAGGGCTTTTCTTTCTTGTTACATATTACGACATATTCTTGTTTGGATGAGTCTATCAGTTTGTATGTCCATGTTCCATAGGATTTTGTGATTCTTGTTTCCAAGTACTATTGTTGGATTATGCTTATACCATTTGTCCGTACGTTCGAGGTGCTGTTTGTTGCACAATTCCCAGTGTACTTCTTTTTCTACTTGGCCGTGCCTATTCTTATATACCTTTTCAGCTAGTTTGCTACATTCACATAATATATGGTTTATCGTTTCGTCTATTTGTCCACAGAGTCTGCATTTCCTGTTTTCTTGTGTTTTGTCGATCTTTGCTTTGATGTGGTTGATTCGTATCGAGTTATCTTTTGTTACCGTTATTAAGGATTCGGTTTCTCGGTTTATGTGTCCTTTTCGCATCCATGTCCAAGTAATTTTGTTATGCTCGTCTTTTGTTCGCCTTGCAAATCTTCCGTGTAGTTGTTTCTCTTCCCATTTTTCTTTTCTTGTTTTATTATTCGTCTCTCTGTTTTTTTGTTGTTTTTTGTCGTGTCTATCGCTGCCATAATTATCCTTTCAGTGTTTTGTATTATGTATTTTTCTAGTTCTTTTTTTGATATCATTTACATAGTCTTCTATACAAACCAGTCTCTTCCCGCCGGCTTTCCTTTTCACATATAATCGGTCAACATAGCCCTTCGGGTGTAGTGCGTTATGCATGGTCAAGAGTTTCCTGGTCTTCTGATCGAGCTGTCTCAGTTCTTCTTTAGTCCACCCTATGAACGGTCCAGAGTATCTTACTAGTGATACTATCCATGTACTTATACCTTTTATTAGGTTTCTACTATATAATTTAATTTCAAGAATTATTCTTGTTCTCCTGAGGTATTCCTTTCCAATTCTCTCTATTATTTCTATGGTTTTGATGGTGTCTGCTCCAATAACTCATAGGTATTTATAGGCGGCTTGCTCCCCTAGTGCCCTCATCTCCGTTTGGTTGAGTTGTTCCATACTTCCTGTTGTCTCCAGTTTTCCCTTTCTTATAACTACACTATGTATCAAATTATTAAATAGTTTACATTTTTTTTTTAATATTTAAGGAACAAGTGTATAAAAATCCATGAATCTTTAAGAGAATGCTCATAATACTATTCAGCTTCTCTAGTCAGAAAATAAAAGTATTTAAAGCAGTATTAGCGAAACTATGGCAGAAGATAGGAATATCTGTTGATTTCAGTGTGTCAAGTTATTAACGAGGTTGATAATAAACACTATATACCCACAACTTGTTTATTGAAATAATTTTCAAGCATTAAATAAACTAGGAAAAATACTTAGAACACAATAACCCCATAGCAATTTATACGTTGACATAATTAGTGGGGGATATGCGATCCTTTTTTATGAATGACATGAAAAAGACGTTGGTCCATAGAATTAGTCAAATTTGTGATTTCATCAAGAGTTATTCCTCACGATACCTCTTGGAGATTATCCCACAACTTATCTTTCCTCTTTAATTGGCGCCCACTTGCATAGAGACATCGCTTCATGATACTCCAATAGTTCTCGATTGGGTTCAAATCTGGTGAATTCGCAGGCCACTCCATCTTCCGTAGCCCAGAGAACCCTAGTTGTTGCAAATACTCTTTGCTTTAGTTTGTTGCATGCGAGGGAGAATTATCCTGCATGAAAATAATGGTTTTTCTGAACGTCAATCTTTGCTTCTTCAGCCATAGTCCAAAGTGCTCCTTCAGAAAAGCTATGTAAGCATTTGACGTCATTTATACTCTTTCTGTGATTCTCCATGGGCCAACTAAAGTGCCTCCGATAACTCAAGCTCAAATCACTATCCTACTACCACCTTGTTGGCGCCTTAAACGCTGATGACGATGTCGTTCATCTAGAACCCATCCCTTGCTCCAGCCATCTGGGCCATCAAGAGTGACACGCACTTCATCCGTGAACAAAACTTTGGAAAAATCCGTTCTCCTGTTGTTCTCTACCCATGTCAATCGGTTTTGTATGTGATGTTGCTTTAATGAAGGCTTTGTCACAAGCTTAACAGACTTTGCCACTTCTTTCAGAGGGTGACAGCAGTACTTTTTGAGAATTCTTCAACCCGGCTTCGTCAAAGACTTCTCGGCTTGTCTGCCCAGGGTTCTTAACAACTTCGTTTAATTTAGAGTAGAGACGGCCTGAAACAACTCTAGATTTACCTTTATCAGCTCTCTTCCGTACTTTTCTAGGGTCCTTGACAAAATTCTTCACAGTTTTATGGTACTTTCCTATCATTTTCGATATTTCGAGGGTAGTTTTACCTTTTGCTTACTGGGCTGTAATAGTACTCTTTTCAGAACTACTCAAACCGCCTTTACGACCTACTTTATTGACGAAAAACTGCTTTGTTAATCATTTGACACACCTCAAATACCGTGGATTACGCAATTACGATGGCAAGTTGTTTACATTGCGCGGAAGAGTACGAAAGTTTCACAGTACGCACAGCTCAGCATTGCCAACGTTTCCGAAACTTTTAATACGAAATTACCAGTAAGTTTCTGAAACTGGTAAAAAATGTTATCTCGTTAATAATTTGACAAGCAATGTAGTAGTGCGCATTTTCCATGCCAAATTCCATTTGGATATCCTGGCTGAAGATATTGGTAGTGTTTATTAGTGTCTCTAGTTTATTTCCGGCCCTTGCGAAAAGTTTCAGATTGTGTCTGTATATCAAATGGTTCATTTTTTTTCCTTTGTATTGGAGAACTTGTATCCGGCTTAGCTCTGACTCAGTATATTGTTCAGGGGTATCATGGCTATCATAAATAGCAATGGTGATAGCGAATCTCCTTAGAAGATGCCTCTTTATATGCTAATTTCTGTTATGTGTTGTCCCTCAACTGTCAGTTTTCCTTGCTTTTTTATCACGTTCATGATCCTGCTTGGTATTTTATACAATTTTAAGTATTCTATTATCCATGTTTGGGGTATCCTGTGTTTTTTTTTAGAATCGATCCACGATTATTATTATTATTATTATTATTATTATTATTATTATTATTGTTATTGTTGTTGTTGTTGATGTTGATGTTGTTGATACTGTTGTTGTTGATGTTGTGGTTTTTGTTATTGATGTTGTTGTTGATGTTGTTGTTATTGTTTTTGTTATTGTTGTTGTTGCTGTTATTATTGTTGTTGTTGTTGATGTTGTTGTTGTTATTATTATTGTTGTTGTTGTTGTTATTGGTATTGTTAATGTTGTTGTTATTATTGTTGTTGTTATTGTTGTTGTTATTGTTGTTGTTGTTGTTATTGTTGTTGTTGTTGTTGTTATTGTTGTTGTTGTTATTATCATCACTACTACAATTAGATTTGCGGTCAAAAGTTTTAGATCGTTAAGTTGGAATGACTGTTTTACGCTGACTTGTTGGTTTAATATAGTTAAAGTCGTGTTCAATTTTCCATTAAATACAATTCCGTTTCAATCTTTATTAACCCATATCTATACTTCGATATCATAATATTTATAACAAGAAAACTGTTAGAATAAATGTAGTATAGTGATGAATAATCCTTATTAACGTCTCTTAATCCCTTACTGCGCATATCATAATACATTTCTGAAACTTATTATTATAAATGGTCAGTTTACCTTAACGAGAGGAGAGGGTTTAACTTTAGTACATTATATAAAAAAATGCGTGCATATAAGCAACAGAATTCCATGTGGTTATTTATTTTAGTTTTTTATTTCTTTTAACAGTAAATTGAATCGTTGAATTTAATATTAAATATGTAGTATTTAAGAGAAAGAAAATATGTATATTATGTACAATTTATAATGAATAGATATTTTTCTTCATCAGTCTGAAGGCCAGTGTGTCTATTGAAAATATAGCAATGGATCGATAAATTCAGCTGTTATGTTTGCTATGACCAACATTTATAATTATTATTTGTTTTAATTTTGCATTTGACGAGAAAAAACTCGAAAATTTGAGAGGAAAAACATACAGATATACAAAGTGTGCATTGTATAAATAAATAAGAATAACCGTCACAGCAAGGTAAAATTAATTTTCTGAACGGAACAATTGTCCACAACTTATGGTTAGTTTGGTTGTTTGTGTTTTACGGCATATCAACCCTTTTCATGTTATTTAATGCCAAATCCAGTTATTTTGAAGAAACATTTTTTGATAGAATATATATTTTTTCATGTCGATTTCTATTTAACCCATAGTTTAGACCCTAACAGGTGCTACCGCTCCGGGTCAGAATGGATCTGGGAGCCATGACAATTAAAGGGTGGCTTCACACTCCTCAAAGCCCGCAAGCTGGGGCCTCACCATCGGATATAGTTTAAGGTCATATCCAGGACCCACAACTTATGTAATTTAAAATCATGATATCATGATACTAAAACTGTTTCATTCAAATTGTAGTCTAAATTCATTTTTTACAAGCGCCATTCACTCTAAGCGAGTTAAATCAGCTTATCTTGAAAGAGGAAGTTTCGTGTGAATATCAAGTTCACAGTGGATTTTAAGTAACATATATATCCAGATAAAGGCAAATGACGATGTTAGGTTTTAATGTTATTTTTGCAGGGGAGAGGTGCTGACGTCATCCTACATACAGCGCTTAGTATCTCCAAATTGTCTGCCATCTAGTAATGACAAGATTTAACGTTGCTTACCTCTGCTGATCAAATGAGAACTAGTGTGCCAACGTGACTATGCCGTATTAGATTATTATGATTCTAAAAATGTATAAAATTAAACAAGCTTAAATGATCTTTAGAAGAAATTGTCATTCAATGAATCTTGATTTATTCCTATCTATTGACAATGGATCAAATTTTATCTAATATATTTTTATCTTCAAATATAAGATTTTACCCAGACTTGGCTTCCTAAAAGCCTTTAAAATAGTGTAAATAAATTCAAATTTAAAGAAAATTTATTAATTTATGTCTAATACCTATTGTTAACATTTTACAATGTCAACCTTTTTATGAACGAACTTCCCCCACTTCTTTGTTTTTTATATAAAACTAAATAAACAAAATACATTTCACATTATCCATCCTTACGTCTTCCAGATGTGTTCCAAAATTCATTATGAGCTATTAATTAGTTTATGTATGAATCAAACATATCGATATATGCAAAAATGTAAACATACCTAACTTCATATAAATAGTGATTATGGTCATGGTCGTCTTCAAGTCCAATGTGAACAAGTTATTGCAATCCTGCCCCTTAAATAGTAAAATTCGGCCCAATTTCCACAAAAACAATCCCTGAGCTGTTGTCTGATTGAAAAACGTAAACTCATTAATCCTTATCCTCGAGTGGCCTCCAGGCTTTAATAAGTGGTGACACATTTGTAAAAACAAAACTCATGCTATGCATATCCTCATTATATTCATTTATTTCAAAGATAATAATCCATTGAAATAAAACAGTACATGTACGTGTGGGTGCCTGTGTGTAAATATTTAACCGATAAACACTTACACTACTTCTCACATAACAAAGAAAAGTAATCATATATCAATGATGATTTATAACGAGTTAAAATTTTGTTTAGATAGATTAATAATGCGTATAAACATATATCGACATTTTAAATGTAAACTGTTCATCGAAATTTGCCGACAAATTTTTACTGCTTTCTGTGCATGCCCAACCCAGTACATATATGCAAGTCATTTAATATTACATTTTCTTACCTATCCCTCGATAGATCCATCGGTAGAAGAGGCGGCCGGAGCGCTAAATGTTTTCGTTTATATTCTACTGACAGCAACCAAGTTATTTTTAAACTTTTGAAATCCCGGCTATATATTAGGTACAATATAATATAAGTATATAATATAAATACAATATAAATATATAATATAAATACAATACAAATGTATAATATAAATACCGTATAAAATTGGTTTTGTAATAATAAATAGGAAATCTGCATGAATTAAAATATATTTAAACGTATTTTAGGACCCGGCAAGGCCGGGCGCTACCAGCTTGTTCAGTCATAAATTTCGATCACTTTATAATTGAAGAGAAGAAGTTTACTATTCCTAAAAGGGGACCATGAAACAGGTGGAATGGTTAAATTAGCCGAAAGTCCGTGCAATAAATAATTAAAATAAAGGTAGTTGTTAAAATAATTTCGATAATACAAAAGAGTTATGTTTAAAAAATTGTTAATACTTAAAGCAACGAACATTTTATTATTTAGTATTTTGAGCTTTTTCTCCTGAAAACTTTAAATAAAGTCGAGCACCTTACAAAAATAAACATTTTTATCTACATGCGCACCGTTACATATGTGGGCCGTTGCAGATAATATATGCATAACAAAACTAATTAACTCCAGTGATGTGGCGTCAAGCTGGCGTCAGTCTTGTCCGTTGTTTGGCTTACCAGATTATGGCAACTGTCTATGGCGTCGACGAGGGTCCCAGAGAGGGTCGGCTGACCCCCCGTCTCCAGTCAGCAATTCGGCAACCGATTGATTAGCGAACCGATGCGAATATCACAGACACGATTTGTTCAAATCTCACGATAGAGAGTTCGTCCATCGCATTCTGGTCTACAAATCGGGAAGAACAGTGTCTCGGATTTTAGTCTGTTGGATCTCAACATGGGATCAAACCGTGTCTTATCCGTCTATGGAGGCGAAGCTTCAAGTCCAATTGTGTAATGTTTTGTCAATGATTTGATATCCGTTATGGTTAAAAGAGTTGAGAGCGACGATGGAATCAAGGGAGTTGATAGCGGCCACCGCACAGACGATAGAAACGAAAGCGAAAAAAAAGTTGACTCCAGGGAAATATTGTAATCGCCCGTTTTATGTGAACATTGCTGCGATTTATTCCGATGTTCGCGTAACAATTCAAATTTATTTTCTAAATTAATTTGTTTATTGTGTGAAATAAACCATAATTCGGCATTAGGACTGGTTGCGTCCACTTTTGTATTTATAAACGTGGGAAAGGTATTAACCCTCGAATTATCAATGGATTAAACGTGTCAAATAATCAAAGATAGCGCAAAATGGTTTCATGCTAAATATTAAATAAAACAATTTCTTTATTTAATATTTCAAATTAGGATGTCAATCTAAATATTATTTTATTGTCTGTACGTCCAGTGTCACACAAATATCATTATCGCAACCATTAATTAATGAGAAACGAATTACTTCCTTTCATAATTGCTCCTTGTCAGTTTAAAATCATTAAAACCATTTTCATTCCAAAAATTTTCCAAAAAAAAAACATGGCTGTCTGTTTACGATTTCAAATTGGCTATTTTATTTCATAACTAAAAAAAAGTCATGTTGAGAGAGAACTGTAAGCTTTTTTTTATTAAAGGTTCTTTATACATTTAAAAAATGTACAAATAAATCAACATCTGTTCCTTTATAATTTATATAAAAATATTCAGAAAAAAAACAAAACGTGTTGTGTGTTGAATTTACATTAAAATCTATTTTTTTAATCAATTCTTTTTAACTTTAAAAGGTTAAAAAAGTCTATATTATTCGGATTATGAAGAATATTACTATGAACGATAATAGCTAAAATAGTAATGGTGATAACTAAGTGGTCAACAGCATAGATTGAAACCTGTGTCTGCCAGGTTCGAATCTCGTTCGTTCCACAGAAAAGACATGACCTTGTATGGAAACATTAGCGACAAATACTTGTTTAGATACAACAACTGTCAATAATTTCCTTTGCTTACTCTCAAAAACAAAACAAAAATTTCATGAATAAAGTTTCTTCCTTAACCTGTCCGTCTGTGGAACACAATTCCATGACGCTGCTTCACAGCTGATCATTACGGAATTGCCCAATAGTCTACCCGACACTTATTAAATTTTATTTTTGTTGACACTTGAGCTATAGTAATTATTATTAACAAAACAATTACATTAAAATTAACGCAATAGTACAATGGAAATTATCTTTGTTATCAGTAAATAATTTGCATTGCATTATCTTCTTGGTCAGTAACTAATGTACATAAAAATAAATAAACACTTCTTTATTATCAGTTAATAATTCACGTATTACAAGAGATAAACTTTGTTATTAATAAAACAATTCACGTTATAATGGACAAGATATTTATTCTCAGTAAACGATTTACATTAAAAGTGGCTTAAACGTTGTAATCAGTAACTAATTTACATTGCAAATGACATAATCTACATAATCAATAACGTATTTACATACAAAATGGCACGATATTTGCTATCAGAAACTAATTTACTTCGAAAATGACACCATATTTCTGATCAGTACCTCGTTTATTTAAAAATGACACCACATTTCTGATAAGTAGCTCATTTACTTAGAAAATGACAATATTTTTACTATGTAACTAATTTACATTATAAATGACACCATATTTCTGGCCAGTAATTTATTTACATTACAAATTATTTGTGATCAGTAATTAATTTACAATAAAAACACCAGCATTGTCATCAATAACAAATTTACATGATAAATACCAAGATTGTCGTTATTATGAACTAGTTTACATTGAGTTGTGATCAGTAAATAATTTACATTACAAATGACACAATATTTGTCATCATTAACTTATTTTTATTAAGACTACACCATATTTTTATCAGTAACTAATTTAAATAAAAAAGGACACGATATTTGTGATTAGTAACTAATTTATATGACAAATCGCACCATATTTGTGATCAGAAATTTATTTACATTGAAAATGAAACTATATTTGTGTCAGTAACTCATTTACATCAACAACTATTTGTTGTCAGTAACTAATTTACATTACAATTGACATTATATATGTGATCATTGTCTATTTACATTAACAATGACACCATATTTGTGATCACTAACGAATTTCTATTACAAATGATTAAATTTTTTCAGTAACAAAAGTTCATTTAAAATGAGACCATAATTTTGATCGGAAACGTATTTACATTGAAAATGACACTGTATTTGTAATCAGTTACTAATTGACATTAGAAATGACACTATCTTTACATTTCATATGACACAGTATTTGTGATCAGTACTTACTTTACATTACAAATGACATTATCTTTTTGATCAGTAACTCATTTGCATCACAAATGACACCACTTTCGATCAGTAACAAATTTACATCACAAAGTACATCATATTTATGATCAGTAATACATTTGTATCACAAATGACACCCTCTTTGTGATCAGTAACAAATTTACATCACAAAGTACATCATATTTATGACCAGTAACACATTTACATCACAAATTACACCATCTTTGCGATCAGTAACAAATTTACATCACAAAGTACATCATCTTTATGACCAGTAACACATTTACATCACAAATTACACCCTCTTTGCGATCAGTAACAAATTTACATCACAAAGTACATCACCTTTATGACCAGTAACACATTTATATCACAAATAACACCCTCTTTGTGATCAGTAACAAATTTACATCACAAAGTACACCATCTTTATGAACAGTAACACATTTATATCACAAATGACACCATTTTTGTAATCAGTAACAAATTTACATTACAAATTGCACAATCTCTGTGATTAGTGACTAATGTATAAAACAAGGGATAGCATCTATGTAATAAGTATCTAATATACATTGAAAATGACACAGTATTTCTGATCAGTAACTAAGTTACATTGAAAATTATACTCTCTTTGTGATCAGTAGCATATTGACATTGGAAATGAAACTATATTTCTGATCAATAACTAATTTACATATAGAATTACACAATCTTTGTGATCATTAACAAATTAACATTACAAATGACACTTTCTTTATCACCTGTAACAAATGCACGTTGACAATAACACTTTCATTTTGAGCAGTAACTTATTTACATTGCAAATGACATAATATTTGTTATCCGTAACTAATTTACTATACAAATGAGACAATCATTGTGATACGTACATTATTTACATTTAAAATTACACCATATTTTTTATCAGTAACTAATTTACATTAACAATGACACAATATATATTCTCACCAACTAATTTACATGACAAATGACAGACAATTATATTAACATGCTTATATGACAAATCACACAATATATGTCTGATCAGTAACGAATTTACACCAAAAATGGCACCATATTTTTTATCAGTAACTTATTTACATCAACAATGGCACAATAGTTGTTGAAAAGAATATGCTGTTATCATAGCCCTAGTGATCAGTAGCATATTTACATCATAAATTACAGTATATTCTTCATCAATAAGCAATTTACATTACAAATGACACAATCTTTTTGAGCAGTAATTAATTTACATTACAAATGACACCATCTTGATTAGCACTAACTAATTTATATAGACAATTACACTACCTTTGTGATTAGTAACTAATTTACAATGTAAATGCCACCATATCTGTGATTAGTAACTAAATTACATTCAAAATGACATTATATTTTGAGCAATAACAAAATTTACATAGGAAATGACCCAAATTCGTGATCGGTAACTAATTTACAAAGCAAATCACACATTATTTGCGATGAGTAACTAATATCCATTACAAAGCGCACCATATTTTCATCAGTAATTAAGTTACTTTTCAAATGAGACAATATTTGTGATGGGTAATAAATTTACATTACAAATGACGCCATCTTTATGATCGGTGACAAATATACATAATTAATGACATCATATTTCGTTTGGTAACTCATTTACATAACAAATGACACCAGTTTTTTTATCATCAACTTATTTACATTAAGAATTACAAAATATTTCTGATCAGTAACTAATTTACATTACAAATGATACAATATTTGTAATATTTGTAATCAGTTACTAATTTAAATTAAAAGTTATACAATATTTGTAATCTAATTTTTGTAATCTAAAAAGTTACTAATTTACATAACAAACGACACCATATTTTTATCTGTAATTAATTTAAA
>NC_136490.1:133149881-133304881 GCF_053919585.1 Euprymna scolopes | reverse complement strand
CATGTTCCTCTCTCTCACTCTTATACATACACGTGCATGTCTTTATATGTGTGTGCTCGTGCGTGTGCTTGCGTTTTTGTTTCCGTATATATATATATATATATATATATATATATATATATATATATATGTGTGTGTGTGTGTGTGTGTGTGTGTGTGTGTGTGTGTGTGTGTGTGTGTATGTCTGTGGATGTGTGTGTGGATATATATATATATATATATATATATATATATATATATAAGTTTCGTGGTTTAATATATATATATATAAATATAAGTTTCGTGGTTTAATATATATATATATATATATATATATATAAGTTTCGTGGTTTAATATATATATATATATATATATAAGTTTCGTGGTTTAATTTTAAATTCTGAAAAAACAACATATAGAGGCATATATTCGATTTAAGAATTTATTGCTTGACAGAGGAATATATATAAATATTGAGCTTTTCCTTTTGGCTAGGATTTCCTTGAAGGTATTACTTCATCTGAATTCTATCAGTGTCTTATCTCGCTTATATATATATATATATATATATATATATATATATATATATATATGTGCATATATATATATATATATATTATTTTATTTTACTTCAGTCGACGAAGTTCTACGAAATCAATGCGCCCACTACCTGGGTCTAACACTTGAAGTCTAAATGAGATACATAGATTTTCGAATGTCCTTCAAACACTGAGTTAGTAAAGAAATTGAGAACATAACTTCTCTCTCCCCAATTAACCAGTTTCATATGTTGTAGTATATCTTTCAGTTTGGTCTCATTGTCTTATTGGATTAAAGGACAAGAATTCATCTAGTCTGGTGGAGTATCCAGCTTAGTGTTGTTACTTGAGGTAACATCACTTGGAGAAGGTGCATTATTCCTCGTAAAAGCTAACATGAGTAAGCCATAGTGAAAAGATCTTATTTGGGGTTTTGAATATTTGATCAGAGTTTACTTTAAGGGAAAAGTATCCTCATGCTAGGTTGGTCTGACAAATCCCAGCACAGAGATACCTTAAACACTCGAGGATAGCGTCTAGTAAGCATTCAAGTTCTCTCCAGTAGGCATTCAAATTTTCTCTATTAATACGTGTGTACATGTGTACGTGCATGATATGCTCGTCTATTTCTGAATACGAAGCAAGACTATCGCGTAAGATTTTTCTTCAAATTTTATTGAAGCCAAGCATATTGGAGGAAACCTCCGATATAAAACTCGATGAGAATGTTCATTACAATAACAGACTTGCGACTTTTTCGGAGTGGGGAGGGGTCACATTTGCAAGTCCTCGGGTAGTTAAATTAATTACGTGCATAGGTATTTCTCAAATAAGAAAAAAATTAGAACGGCTATTGATTAAAAACTTTGATAATGATAGTTCAAAATAGTAAAAGAACAATATCAATGCTCCAAAGTGAATTCCAGATCATCGTTAAGAAATGTATGTTTGTGAAAAATGTTTTCTCTTCAAAATACAAAATTTAGAAGCGTAACAGTACTTTCTATTCTTTTTCATATAAAAAGAAACTAAAGATAGCATTCGTACGATGCAAACGTAAGCCGTCTCTACCATACCGTACTGTACCGCAATGGCATTCACCCAGTACCGACTGAACAGGATTCCTCTAAAGGAAAAAGTTTCATAGCAATATCTAATTCATAAACGACCTTCAGTCGATTGTATATCCCGTCAAGAAAAATAGCGACGTTAGCTTTTTGCAAGCCTTACATCAAGGTGTTGACGTCTTTATGCACACAGCGTCTAGTATTCCCAAATGGTCACTCATCTGATTATGACCAGGCTCTACATTGCTCAACATTGGTGATCTACCATGAACCGGCGTGTCAACGTGATTTTGCTGTCGCCCCACAATTTCTTTTTGTTTTTTGGGTTTTTTTTTTCTCGTCGTTATTCCTAAATGGTCGATTAACGAAGAAATACGAGAATGTATTTATCGGAAAAGACACGTAACAAAATAAAAAAAACAGTAAAATTAATGGAACGTTATCATAGTCGAGGGCAGAATCGTTTTTGTTTTGATTTGGCCTTGCCGGACCGAGGGTGAAAGAAAATTTCACGACTTCAAAAGAAGTAGTGACGATAAGGAAATTATTTATCGCCAGATTCGTGTCATGAATTCAAATGACTTCCTCGTCCAGAGCAGAAAAAAGGTCAAAAAGAAGAGCCAGGATAGAGTACGGAAGTCCAGGCACGACAGTAAATTAGCGGGAAATATGAAGCAGTCCCAAGGAACTAACACAGACAGGAGGAAATAGAAAATGTCATATTAAAAATGAAAAACAATTTTGTCATAAGCCAATAAACCCGAAAGACATAATAATCAGGTTATTTGGTACTACATGGAAAGTTTTCTGAGTTCCCATATTTCAATTCATAATGAGTTGTAATTTTTTTTTTGTTTATATTT
Source organism: Euprymna scolopes (assembly GCF_053919585.1). NCBI lineage: Eukaryota > Metazoa > Mollusca > Cephalopoda > Sepiida > Sepiolidae > Euprymna > Euprymna scolopes. The sequence continues at coordinate 133,302,432 of NC_136490.1, read as the reverse complement.
TTTCATTCATTCAGCTCAGACATGATTTTATAATCGACAGCTTAAAAATTCCAAAATCACTTTATAATTTGAGTTTATATTGTAGTATTCAAACGAATGTTTTAATATACTCAGTGATGGATATGCGAGCGAATATATACATGTTAACTAATTTGCATATTTCTTTGAAAAAAAAAGCGTTAATTAATTTCTTATTTATATTTTATAGCTCCTTCTTCGAAAATTGGTTTCATTTATCGGTTACTATTTATGCATAGTTTCTACATTATGAATAATTGCGTAGAATTTATAATGAAAACGTTGTAGCACGCGGATATATATGCATATGTCTACAAATGTATATACGTATATTATTTATATTTATATAGACATATGTAGTAAGTGACCTTATCGGTGTGTGTGAAAAGTCTCTACCAAACCCCTCTCAAATTATTTGGTTTGCAGAATTGAAACTGTAGCAGGCTTTCAAGTTAATTTTTAGCCGGTAAATTGCTGCTTAAGCGTCAAAATTGAAAAATAATTCTCCATTTATATTGAAAATATAAGAAAATTTATTTAAATAATCAAAAAATAAAGGTCTAGACCGCATTTCTCCGTCTTAAGTGTAAAAATATGCCTAAAATTACAGTTCACTTTGTTTGAAGTGAGTATATCATTTTATGTTTAATTTTTAAATAAAATTGATCACCTACTTTAAAATCTAACGTATTTAATAATTTTTATTTCCTTCATTGTAAACGTTTTCTTGTGAACAACACTTAATCGCCAAAAACTAGAATTGAAAGTTTACAAATATTGCTCAGATTTATCGAGGTACACACACAGAATTTGGAAATTTAAAGAAGTTTTTATTTCTGCAAATAAGGCAAACAATATTACAGCAAAATTACAAACGTAGAAACGGACTGGCAATTGTGATTATAATTTTACTATATTATGTGACGAAAGTTGCACTTGTCTTTGTAAATGACCAAAGTACAAAATTTGAAAGCACGAAAACGAAATGACTATAAATGTTTTTATATATACATATCATATTAGATTCTCATTCTTTAAAAATAAATACATTTTTATAGTTAAAAAATAGGACTATACGTCCAGAAGATTGTACATTATTTACGAATACATTTCAACGGGTATATAAAAAAGGAAATACATTTTTATATGACAATTAAAGTAATATTTTTGTAAAAAGTGAATCATGGTAGAATGGAAATATTTTTTTGTACATCCAGGAGTGTGTACTAAATATAGGAATAAGAGACACCATATTTCTATCACATTTGTTCTTTATTGTTTGATTATGTAAAATGTTTTTGCCTCCTAACGGGGGTAGTTATTTATTTGGTGTCCACCACACCAAAATGAGGCACAAGACCGAAGGTGGAAATAGGCAAGCTCTCCTAAAGGAGGGGCAATCCTGCCTCATCAAAAACTGCCTGGGCACCCCCGTCGGCATCCCTCGGTAGGGGGACCTCAGGCGACAAGCAATTAACTTGCCCCACCGGAAACCCGGTGGAAAGGCCTGGGAGGGTGGACCTCCTAGGTAGTACCCAAGGGGTGTACCTCAGTCCGACATGTGCTGGGCCGAATCTCGGCCCCTCACTTGTCGGGCTGAGTGTCAAGAACGGATTCTTGACGAGTACGACTACCCTGTCCCCCTGCAGCCGTAGCCGCTATGAGACCTTCCCATCATGAATAATGGGGGTAGAGATTTAATTGCTGCCCACCACATCAATATGTGACAAAATGCCGGAAGGTGGGGATCCAGCAGGCTCCCCTAAAGGAGAGGCACTCCTGCGATTGTAAAAATTGCCTAAGTAACCCCGTCGGCATTGCCCAGTCGGGACGCATTAGGCAGTAAGCAATAAACTTACTCCACCGGAAAGCCCAGTGGCAAGGCCTGGGAAGGGGGACCTCCTAGGTATTAACCAGGCGGTGTAACTCAGGCCGACAGGTGCTGGGCCGGTTCCCGGCCTCTCACCTGTCGGGCTGGGTGTCAAAAATGGATCCTTGACGAGTACTTCTACCCTGTCTCCCTGCAGCCGAAGCCGCTAGGAGACCTTCCTCTATCACGAGTAATGGTGGTATATATTTAATTGCCGCCCACATCGGCAATATTTGGCACAAGGCCTGGAAAGTGGGATACCCGCAGGCTCCCCTAAAGGAGGGGAACTCCTGCAATTTTAAAAATTGCCTGAGTAACCCCGTCGGCATTCCCCGGTCGGGGCGCCCCAGGCAGCAAGCAATAGATTTGCCCCACCGGAAAGCCCGGTGGCATGGCCTGGGAGGGTGGACCTCCTAGGTATTACCCAGGCGGTGTACCTCAGTCCAACAGGTGCTGGGCCGGTTCCCGGCCCCTCACCTGTTGGGCTGAGTGTCAAGTGACGAATCCTTGACTGGTACTACCCTGTCTCCATGCAGCCGAAGCCGCTAGGAGACATCCCATCACTATGGAGAGTGATGGGATATGTGACGAATGGATTCGTCACTCATTTTTATAACCACCGGCTGTGCTAAACAACCAATGAAAACCTTTCAAAATTACTATAAAAATTGTCGAATTTTGGATTCAATCACTTCGCCGGTAACTATATCACGGACCGCATTTGATTCTTGGCCGCCATCTTGGTTACTGCCAATTACTGATCTGAACTACGCCGCCATCTTTGTCCAACATAATGTCTCAAAACTTAACAGGTTATGCGCCCGGCAAATCGTCTTTTCTTTGACGGATCGAATTCTAAGTTCGAATTGTGGTAGGTAAAATTTCTGGGATATCTAAGGATTCGAAAACTACACAAAGTGATACAGTCTCCAAGAGAGAATCCAAACGATCCCGAATTTCTCGAAAAGAACGCAACTGTTTTTGCAGAACTGATTGAATGCTGAGACGATAGAAGTCTGTCACTGATTATAAGAGATGCCTTGGATGGGGGACAGAAAGCATTGAACATATTAAGAGAACACTATTTATCAAAAGGGAAATCGAAAATTATATCACTATATACAGAACTAACGTCTCTGAAACGTAACGGAGGTGGAGCTATTACCGACTACGTTATTAGGGCAGAAACAACCGCCAATGCCTTAAAACTCTCAGGTGAAATAATAAGCGACAGCTTATTGATATCAATGGCCCTCAAGGGACTTCCAGCCGATTTTAAACCATTTACAACTGTTATAACTCAGAAAGACAACCCCATAAATTTCAGCGAATTTAAAGTAGCATTGCGCAGTTACGAAGAGACTAATCGTATGCTTGTGGACAATAATAACTCCAGCAATATTATGAAGTTCAAAACTGCTTCTCGAAAGCAGGCACCACTAAATTACGCACCTCACCGCAACTTGTTCCCCAAAAGTAATTTTCCCAAGAAAAAGAATAAAATTATCTGCTATAATTGTGGACGACCCAACTATGCTAAAATATCCCTAAAAAATAATAAAGGCGAAATCTGTAGCTGTATACTAAAAAATGCCCTGTTCATACCTACATTTAAGCAAGACATAGTTTCCGTGCAGGCTGCAATTAAACAAGGCGCGAATATAAAATTTAGCCAAAACAAGTCAAAATTGATATACCCCAACGGAACTGTATTTGACATTAAAGAAAATGGCCGACTATATTATTTAAAAAGTATGGTTTCCTCAAAAACTGCCTATCACGACTTGGAAACCTGGCATAACATTCTAGGACAGCTAATATTAAAAAAATTACCAAATGTAGTCGAAGGCATGAAAATAATACCTTCAGACGATCTCCCAAATTGTGATTTGTGTGCACAGGAGAAAATGACAAAATATATAAGTCGAACGCCAGACAAAAAAGCTACGAAAATTCTCTCACTTGTGCATTGTGACTTAGCAGGTCCGATCAGCCCGATGGGGAGAAATAATCTAAGGCACGTTTTGAACTTTATTGATGATTTTTCCGGTTTAATTATAGTTTATTTTCTAAAAAAAACAAATCCGACACTATCCTCGCCATTAAGAAATATTTAGCTGATATTACCCCGTACGGTTCAGTAAAATATATTCGCTCAGACAATGGGACTGAATTTACTAGTAAAGACTTTGAACTTCTATTAATTAACCACCGTATTAAACACGAGAAATCTGCGCCGTATTCCCCCTTCCAAAATGGCGCTGCTGAAAGGGCATGGCGAACCCTTTTTGAGATGAAAAGATGCCTACTTATCGAATCGAAATTAGCGCATAGTTTATGGACGTCCGTTTTAATGGCAGCAGCATATATCAGAAATAGATCGTTCAATAAGAGGTTAGGAAAAACGCCGTATGAAGCGTTTTGCGGTGTAAAACCTAAACTGAACAGAATGCATCTATTTGGTTCTGATTGTTTTGCATTTATAGAAAACACCAGTAAACTAAATACTAAAAGCGAAATAGGTATTTTCGTAGGTTATAATAAAAACAGTCCGGCATATTTAATCTACTTTCCAACCCAAAATGCCATAAAAAGGGTTAGATGTGTAAAATTCAATGATGCATTAAATTAAAAAAAATGGCGATCCAGTGGATGAAAAACGTGAAATATTACCTAGCATCTTAATCGATCACAATGAAAATATTAATAAAGACGACAATCACAGTAGAACTTCTGACGAAAATATTAACCAGGCATGTCGATACCCAATAAGGGAGCGAAAAAGGTCAGACTTCTTACAAATCGAAAAGATACAAGATTACGCCGTGGATTACTGTTACTCGTTTAACAGCGCACCGGAAAATTATAATGAGGCGATTAATTCAGAAAATCACCAAGAATGGGAACAAGCTATGATATCCGAATTGAAAGCTTTATCTGAAAATAACACATACGAAACAGTGGCCCAATTAACAGATTAAAATATAATTTCTTCACGCTGGGGTTTTTCCCAAAATAATCACAGCTTCTGGCAGTGAAACTTTTAAAGCAAGATTTGTTGCAAAAGTTTTTTCACAGTTTTCTGGAGCGGAATATTTTGCAATATTTTTACTGACGACAAATTTAACGACAATTAGAATTTTATTACAACTTTCCTCTCAATACAATTAAAAAATACATCAAATCGATGTAAAAAAAATGCTTATTTAAATGCTCCGATTGACTGTGAAATCTACATTTACCGTCCAGAGGGATTTAAAATAAAAAATTAAAATTGGGTGTGGAAATTAAATAAGTCCTTATATGGACTAAAACAAAATGCACACAATTGGGATTTAACAATCCATAATTATTTAATAGAACAGGAATTCAAGCAATGCCCCGTAGGATTTTCAGATTCAGATTAGAGTAACTGAGGATAGAAAAATATAACGATTAGACTGTCAAAATCAGGACCTATGATCTCTTGGAAAACTAAAAAGCAACAAATTGTTGCCCTTTCTACTTGTGAAGCAGAATATATGGCTCTTACTCATTCCGTGCAGGAGGAAATTTTTCTGAGCACCCTTCTAAAATCTATTTAAAACCACATCTAAATAAATAAAAAACCTATAGTAATCCATTGTGATAATCAGGGTAGTATCTTATTAGAAAATAATCCCATGATTCAGTAAAGGCCGAAGCATATAGATACCAGATATCATTTTATAAGGGATGAAATAAGTAAAAAATCTATTACTCTTACTAATGTGACGTCTGAATATAATATAGCCGACATTTTCACTAAACCTATAAAAAGAATAAAATTAAGACATTTTATAACCGAACATTTTGGAATCTAATTATGAATAAATCTCTCTTCTGAAACCCCAAAAGAGAAGCATGAACAGTCAAAATTACACACAAAAAAAATTGTAAATTATCCCGGGCACGACGTTAAACTGCGACCATTTGTACCTTACTAACCAAATTAACCAACTAATACCTTACGTAATGTTTCCAGTTTTTGTTAAAAAAAAGAAACAAAAAAGAAAGAAGAAAAAAGAAGAGAAAAACAATTATTTTATTGGTTTATTTTATTTGTCCATTTATTTGTTTATTTTATTCATTTATTTATTTATTTTTCTTTCCTTTTCTTAAGTCAAGCCAGAATTGAATCGGAAAGGATTTTTCCATTATATCAAAAAAGGTGGGGTGGGGGTAAAATGTTTTGACTCCTAATGGGGGTAGTTATTTATTTGGTGTCCATCACACCAAAATGTGGCACAAGGCCGGAAGATGGAAATAGGCAAGCTCCCTAAAGGAGGGGCACTCTTGCCTCATCAAAAATTGCCTCGGCACCCCAGTCGGCATTCCCCGGTAGGGGTGCCTCAGGCGACAAGCAATTAAATTGCCCCACCGGAAAGCCCGGTGGCAAGGCCTGGGAGGGTGGATCTCCTAGGTAGTACCCAAGCGGTGTACCTCAGTCTGATATGTGGGATGAGTGTGAAGAACGAATCCTTGACGAGTACTCTACCCTGTCTCCCTGCAGCCGAAGCCGCTAGAAGACCTTTCCCATCATGAGTAATGGTGGTATTTATTTAAATGCTGCCCACATCAGCATTATTTGGCACAAGGCCTGGAAAGTGGGAACCCCGCAGGCTCCCCTAAAGGAGGGGCACTCCTGCAATTTTAAAAATTGCGCAAGTAACCCCGTCGGCATTCCCCGGTCGGGGCGCCTCAGGCAGCAAGCAATAAACTTGCCCCACCGGAAAGCCCGGTGGCAAGGCCTGGGGGGGGGTGGACCTCCTAGGTATTACCCAGGCGGTGTACCTCAGTCCAACAGGTGCTGGGCCGGTTTCCGGCCCCTCACCTGTTGGGCTGAGTGTCAAGTGACGAATCCTTGACGTGTACTACCCTGTCTCCCTGCAGCTAGAGCCGCTAGGAGACACATCCCATCATCCCAGGAGGTGTAATGGAGTATATATTTAATTGCCGCCCACATCGGCAATATTTGGCACAAGGCCGGGAAAGTGGGATACCCACAGGCTCCCCTAAAGGAGGGGCACTCCTGCAATTTTAAAAATTGCCTGAGTAACCCCGTCGGCATTCCCCGGTCGGGGCGCCTCAGGCAGCAAGCAATAAACTTGCCCCACCGGAAAGCCCGGTGGAATGGCCTGGGAGGGTGGACCTCCTAGGTATTACCCAGGCGGTGTACCTCAGTCCAACAGGTGCTGGGCCGGTTCCCGGCCCCTCACCTGTTGGGCTGAGTGTCAAGTGACGAATCCTTGACATGTACTACCCTGTCTCCCTGCAGCTGAAGCCGCTTGGAGACACATCCCATCATAGTGAACTATAATGGGGTATATATTTATTTGCTGCCCACCTCAGCAAAATGTGGCACAAGGCCTGGAAAGTGGGATACCCGCAGGCTCCCCTAAAGGAGGGGAACTCCTGCAATTTTAAAAATTGCCTGAGTAACCCCGTCGGCATTCCCCGGTCGGGGCGCCTCAGGCAGCAAGCAATAAACTTGCCCCACCGGAAAGCCCGGTGGCAAGGCCTGGGAGGGTGGACCTCCTAGGTATTACCCAGGCGGTGTACCTCAGTCCAACAGGTGCTGGGCCGGTTCCCGGTCCCTCACCTGTTGGGCTGAGTGTCAAGTGACGAATCCTTGACTGGTACTACCCTGTCTCCATGCAGCCGAAGCCGCTAGGAGACATCCCATCATAAAAGAATTATAATGGGGTATGTGACGAATGGATTCGCCAATCATTTTTATAACCACTGGCTGTTCTAAACAACCAATGAAAACCTTCCAAAATTACTATAAAAATTGTCGAATTTTGGATTCAATCACTTCGCCGTTAACTACGCCACGGACAGCATTTGATTCTTGGCCGCCATCTTGGTTACTGCCAGTTACTGATCTGAACTACACCACCATCTTTGTTCAACATTATGTCTCAAAACTTAACAGATTATTTCAGGATAATATTGTACCCAGCCACTTAAATCACCGTAAAATTAGGAAGAGGTCTATCCGTATTCAGTTAGTAAATATGTAATGATGGAATATAATATCAACGAATAAAAACGAGTCAAGGGTGGAAACATGATATCATGCAGAATTCCTGATATTTTATGATAGTGGTAGTAGATTTGTGGGGGTGGGGTAATTTACTCCGATTCATTATGCATTCATGTTTAGGAGGGTCAGCTGTTCCGGAATTAATGTGTGAAATAGTACAATAGTATTGATTCATAATTTTCAGAAACATGTCTCAATTATTGGCATAAAGCGTGGCAATATTGGATTTCATATAAAGTTTTTAATCTTTTTTTAACTAACATAAACCCCTAACAAGACATATCGCCACTTGGGTATAAAGGGGTTTCTACTTGGGACTATGCCTAGTAAATATTAACAAGATGTTGGTTTACGTTACATTTAAACTTTTGTATATCAGTACAGTCAGGGAAGCAGGAAGCAGATATGAAATTCCTATATCAAGCTGTTCGAGGGAAGAAACTGTTAGACTAGAAGAATTCTCTGTAATTAGGGAAATCAACGGTAAAGGGAGACGGGTGATTTTTTTTTTGCTTAGCGGGTATGTCGGGGATATGTACGTCGTGGGGCACAAGTGCAACGAGTTCATCGGAGCACATTCCATTAAAATATTTGTAAAACAGGCAGGGAGATAAATATTGCAGCGATGGGACAGGGATCGGAGCTTAGTTGACAACGCTTTGTTTCATGGCATATAGTAACTGTACTTTTACAAGATAATCCGGGTTTACTTTATTATATATATATATATATATATATATATATGTGTGTGTGTGTGTGTGAGCAAACAGTTAATAAAATATGTTAAAAAACACTTTGAAATGAGTTAAAAACATATTATTAACATTATATATATATTATATATATATATACATATATATATATATATGTATATTACACTTAATATATTGGTACTTATTTTCGTTGTGTAATAGCAGTTCTTGCGGCAAAGGTGGTAAGCTAGTTTTCCCAAGAAATAACCCGTCTCCCGTTTTCTCTCATCCATATTTATGTGGTCGGCCAAATAAAGCGTTTGCTATTTGACAATCACTTTTGTCTATATTTAATCATCCCTAATGTCTCGCTTTTTTATATATTTATTGGCGTTTTTTCCACACTTTTGACTTTCGACTCTTTCATTTTTCTTTTGTCTTTTTTGTTTTCTCTTACGCTACCTGCTGGTCCTCTTTCATATTTTCGTATCAATTTAACATTTATATATTTTTTTTTCACTTCTTTCCTATTTATTCACGCTTTTCTAATTCAGCCTCATTCTTTTACTTATTTTCACGTTTAGTAGTAGTAGTAGTAGTAGAAGTAGTAGTAGTAGAAGTAGTAGTAGTAGAAGTAGTAGTAATAGGAGGAGGAGGAGGAGGAGTATAGTAGATAATTGTAATGAGAAAAAACGGATGAAATAGAAAAATTAATTATATAATTCATTTTTCTATATCATCCTTTTTTGTTATTACAATTATCTTTTGTCACACTCTCTTTCACATTTTCTTTCATTATTTAGTTTTATTCATGTTAATCATCTAATGATACATTGTCCGTCGTCCAGAGTTACAAAAACATCATCATCGCAAACATTAATCTATCAGAAACGAATTACATACCTTTGTAGTCGCTCTTTATCAGGTTTTTTTTTTACATGGAAATCACTACTTATCAAGGCCCGGAAGCCACTCGGGGATAAGGGTTATTGCGTGTACAGTAACCAATGGGATAATATCGTAGTAATCGGTAGTAATGGAGATTTGATAAAGTGTCTTACTTAAGGGGGCGATTTATCAGGAATTTGTTTATGTTGGACTTGAAGACATCTAAGTTGTAGTTAGGTGGGAAACAGGCAAACGGAAAAGAGTTCCACAGGCGTGCACTCCTAAGAAAGACGCTTTGTTCATGGAATCTACGTTTTGATTTAGGCACAGATAAACAATGGGGAAAATTATTGACAGTGGTTTCAGCTAGACGGGTGTTTTTCGTGAAAGATTGGCTTGAGGACCAGACTTTGAAGCTCAAACGAGTACTTGTCATGGAAATAACGATAAAACAAAGACAGGCTCGTAACGTCTCTCCCGTGGGAGAGAGGTTGCAGGGAAGAGAAAATGGCATCCCCTACTAAGCCACGAAGTCAATTTTGTACTCTATCAAGGCAGTATAGGCTGTTTTTAGCAGCTCCTGTCCAGATGTGGCAGCAGTACTCCATCCTGGTACGTACTTGGCTTTTATATAGATAGAGAATTGCATCAGCAGTGAGATAACTTCTGGAGCGGTAGAAGAACCCTACCATCTTTCCAGCGACCTTCGCAACAGACTTAATGTACGTGTTCCATTTCAAGTCAGGAGTAAAATTCAATCCTAGAAGCTTATCAAAATATGTTAAAAATAAATAAAACTATTTTCTCTCAGTAAATATGCAAAGCATAAACAAAACATGGCTGTCTGTTTACGGTTTCAAATTGGCTATTTTATTTTATCATTTTTACAAAATTATGTTTAGAGAAGATTGCATTTGTTTTATTTTAGATTTTTTTTTAAATTCAACAAAAAATGTGCAAGTGAATTCACATATGTTCCTTTTTTATTTATATAAAAATTTATTCAGAAAAAAAAAAACAATGTGTTGTGTGTTGAATTTTCATTGATAAAATCTTTGATTTTTTAAATTAAATCGGGCATCAATACAATGCAAATATTTCACAAACTCCTATACAGATATTGGAGATAAACCGTAATAATCAGATATATTCTGACATATTAACCTGATTACTTAGATAAATAGTTTCACAGTTTAAACAAAATGCCGCTTTGGAATTTCCATAGGGCTCGCTAATTTATTTAAATTCCACATACTAAAGAGGCCAGCCTAGCCCAACTAGGGATCATTTATATATCTTAGTATGTTATATTTCTCATTGCACTTTATGAAGTGCTATTTTTACTGTGATTATTTAGTGTATCCTTTTTATAGTTCCCTATTAAAGGGCTGAGCCCAGCACCAGTTTTGTAGTAATGGTTTTGTCATAGGCGAAGTATTTGTGAGATGAGACAGATTCAAGGAAATATTTTCAGTGAAAAGGGTTTTATGTGTTACAATCAAATGTGAGAAAAATGAGAAGTCTGGTATACGGTAAACAAAACAAAACAATGAGTTCAGAAGGCATATATTCACAAAAGAGATAATTCATATATGTTTAAAATTAAAGTTTACACTAATAGGAAAAACATAGAATGTTCGCAAATATGTTCTTGTAAAACCAAGGGGAATTCATTTGTTTAGACATTGACAAACGATAATGACTGAATGAGTTGTGTGTGTGTGTGTCAGTATGCCTGTTAATGTTCGTGTGCGTGTGTGTGTGAGAGAGAGAGAGAGAGAGAGAGAGTGTGTGTGTGTGTGTGTGTGTGTGTGTGTGTGTGTGTGTGTGTGTGTGTGTGTGTGTGTGTGTGTGTGTGTGCCGTGAGTGGATAGATAGACTATTTCCAATAAATTTCGAAAGTTTTCCAAATCATAACCAGTTTTTAACCAGGAAAGTGTGTGCGCAGACGACATGTTCACAAACGTGTTCATGTATTTTGATTTCGGATATTTTGGATACCGATGTGTAAACATCGCCCGCTACACCGGCACTTTATTAGTTTTACTTAATATTTTGTTGTTTGCATCAATGTCGTTTTCTTTTATATTCTCGTACCTTCTCTTTGATTTTTATTGTTCGTAGACATTATTCCAACTTTTATTGCGCCTTGTATCGTTTTTATTATTTATATTTGCTTTTTATGTCCTGTATTCCATTTCATATTTCCAAATATTCACTTAGATTGTATTTCCTCCTTCACCTACATATTGTAAACAGATTAGACAACTAAAGTTACTAGTTGACAGTTTTTATTCATTTTGACTATCTTCACGTCAAATGTAATTGTTTAGATAATATTATTTTGCATTAGCTTACCGAAATAAATTTTACGCGTATGTCTCTCAAATACTGGATTTCATTTCTAATTTTATGTGTGTGAATGTCCAGAGCACGGGTGTTTCCAAGATTCGATAAAAAAAAAACCCACATGTACATAATTTATCCGCCGAACATAAAACACTTAAATATTCCGTTGCCCCAAACCGTAATTGCATAAACTATCCAATAGACCATAAATATCCAATAATCCACATGAATACGAAACTTCATGAAATACTTTATCGATTTTAAAAATCCTATTTTTATCAAAGCAATCTTCCAAATTAAAAACATAATGTCGACCTATGTTTTCGTTCTCGTTTAAGAGTTCTATGCTTTTAGAAACGTAAATGTATTTTCAAACGGGTACTGTTTCAGAATATTTACAATGAGGATTGAAAATTTGGATTGTTGCAACAGATTGGGGCACTACGGTCGCGAGCGAGTAAGTTATCTAGTTAACTATGCTATTTATACATCCAGTTATGAATGCAGATTGATCACTCAATACGGTTTGAAAAAATAAATACAGATGATATATTTGAAAGATAATGAATGTTTAAATCAATAACAATCTTAAACAATAACAAACATTAGATTTATTCCAACGTAAAAGAATGAGACAATTTTCTAGATATACTTTTGTCAACAAAGAAATCAGCTTAATATATATAATTAACGAGGAATCGAAAAGGTTAGAGAGAATCGGGCGAATGAAACCGACGGACGTTCATATCAAGATAATCAAGGTGTCCGGAATTACGAATAAGGGACAGTATAATTGGTTTCTTTATGTCCGAAAAGCAAGGCGACGTACAGATTAAGATTTGCATATCGATTTGCGGATCGACCCGCCATCCATCCGACAATAAAACTACATTAGAATCTGTCACTAAAGGGATGTTTTGTATTAATGCGCATGCATCGATATGGAGAAGATTCTTTATGTCAGAGAAGGAATTAACGGCAAGAAATTGTGACGAAGGGAACCCTATTAAAGGTGTGTTGATTGGGGTATACCGCCCGTTTAAATAACCGTTACTTGTTTAATTTATTGAATTGTTTACTGAATATTTTCAAACAGAAAGCCACAGACACATACAATGCATTTATAAACTGTGTGTTACGTGGGACATTATTTCGTACTTTATACATACATATAAAAACAAACATGCAGTGCATAACGTGTAAATTAATATATGTAATATATCATTATTTACAAGTAGAGTATATAACTGAATTACCTTTCTCGTTTTGAATGAATAAAACTACCAAATAAACATCAATTTTAAGTCAATGTCATCTGTTTTCGTGACTCTTCGAATCGACGAATCAATCTCCTAACTCTGCTGACATCGATTTCATCGGCTTCGTAACCGTTCAATATGCGTCGATAAATGCTGACTTCATTTTTTTATAAAGAAATTCAATGGGTCATTTTTACTTCTGATGCACATACATGGCAGGGATCGATTACTTAGAGTGTCACACCATCAACACTTGCATCAGAGAGATGAAACTTTCAGGTCATGAACGCATGAAATCAGATAACAATACAATTTGCCATCCCTTCTTATCCATTCGGGTGGAATAAAAGAATGAGCGGAGTTACCTTTAGGATGCCCCTCGGATATCTTATTTAGAATGAAAATCAATTTCCCCACTTAACTGTAACCATTATTCCAAGTTGGCGAAAGAGGACTATCACTAAAAGATACATTTTTCCATGTGTTTTACTCATGCCACAAGATTGAATATATTAGCAAAAGAAGATGTCTGTCTGTGAATCATATGATGTAGGGGCATAGGTGAATAAATACTTAGGAAATGGTTTGCAAATAAACATAGGGCTTATAATGAGGTACAACTAGCTGGGATAAAACTGCTTAATAAACATCAGTTTTAAGTCAATATCCCCTGGGCGTCGATGATTCAATCCTGAGTACGAGCGATATTAAGAATTCAATTAAGAGTGAATTAGGACTCTTACCCTGTTATGGTTAATTAAACTAGATCAAGCTACACGCGTGTATAAAAATAATGGGGTTCGTTCGAAATTCCATACAAATTCCCAATTTCGACAAGATGCGTTTTAAAAAGTTTGGAATTCATATTGAACAAAATGGTTTGAACATAACATAAAATATTAAAACAGAAACTAAACTAATTATATACAAAAAGAGGTGCATAACACATTTTTATCAGGTTTTTCTAAATTATAAATAACTAGCGGGACCTGTGGAATTTTCAAATATTACTCATTCATACGTAATATATTGTTGTTAGCATTCTGTAGATGTTCAGCATAAATGGAGAAGCCCTAATATTATTGTAGCTCTTTTGTTAAAACTGCAAAAGTATTTATTTAAACTAGGAGGGACGCCCGGCGTAGCCCGGTCGAAAAGTACACTTAAATATGATATTTTAATTCTTGCCGATTTCCTATATATTATTATAAAGTTAATGTTATATCGATTTTTATATAATATAAAATTGCGATTTCAAAAATGTAAACAACATATGTCCATATGACTTGAGTGCATCAGCTTTAATCGAAACCAAAACAAAACTTTATATATATATATAACTATATATATATATATTGTAGAAATTTTATTTTTATTTTTATTTATTTACCTCCCCTTCCTTTCCCCCTCTAATTGGTGTATTTTCTTTCCTCTTTCTCCCCCTCTCTCGGTGAATCTGGTGCCACTACTTCTGGCTGTGTCTCGCGATATTCGATAAAAGGAAGAAGAAAAAAACACAACAGACTGGCAGAAGAAATAGAAAACACCAGAGCGGTGTTAGGCTTTTGAAAACACCAGAGTGGTGTTGCGACCTTGGAATTACGACAGAGTAGTTTTGAGGCCTCTGCTTTTACACCAGAGCGGTGTTGCGACCTTCGAACTAAAAGCACCAGAGCGGTTTTGCGAACTTTGATATGGCAAAAGAAAAAAAAGCAAGTAAAAAATATATTTGTTACAAGTGTTCTTTAAGAACCGCCAGAGGGACTGATTTGGCAGCCCAGCCGAACTATACATTTCCGTCCTTTCCTATTTTTCTTTCTGATAAAATTTACACCGGTTTACCTTGACCTTTTTTGTGATTAAATTTCTTTTAGAACACTTAGTCTCGTGCAACGGGATCAAATTCGTTGAACGTGACGATAAAATTCCCGTTAATATATATATATATATATATATATATATATATATATATATATATATATATATATATATATATAACTTGAGTTCCTTCAGTTATAATCGAAACCGAAACCAAAACTTCTTAATAAAATTATTTGTAAAAATAAATATGTTACCGGAGTGACATCAGCTATAATCGAAATCGAAACCAAAGCTTATGGAGAACTCTTGATATAATTATTTATTAAAAAAGAAATGAACGTCCATAAAAATTAAACGACAGTCACTCGGATGTAAGCGTGACACAAAATAAAAACGATGCGCTATCCTATTAATGTATCAATTTTAAGTATTTGTTATTGTGTATCGCTTTCTAAAAAATCTACCTATTCCGTACAAAAATACGGTGTCAATGTAATAATTTACGCCATGTGATTCGAAGTCCATTTATGTAACATACGCAAGTCTCGTTTCTCGTTTATACACTGAAATTCTCATTGCAAAGAAATTAAATGAAAACTTTATTTCAAAATTTTGGCAAACGTTCTCTCGGTTGTCAACAAAGATAAGAGCAATTTTGACAGTTATAGCTTTAACCTATGCATATATCGCGGTACTATTAGAATGATATGTTCCATCACATTTAATGTGCTAACGTAGTGATAACGTGCAAGGATAAAATTAGTATGTCGGTTAATATTTAAAAAAACAAACAAACAAACAAACAAAACACCCAAGGATTTACTTTTTTCGTTGGCCAGTGCAATGACGCTTCTTCCATGAATTACTTTCTTTTTTAGACAGGAATCACCACTTAGCAATGCCCGGACCCCACCCGAGGGTAATGGCTAATGGGTATACATTAGTCAATGTGATTATAGCTTAGTAAACATAAATAGTGGGAATTTTGTAAGTTGGATTACTTAGGGGGACGGTTCATTAATTGGAGTTGAAGACAATCAGATTGTATTCATGTGGAAAGCAGGCAATCGGAAGAGGGTTCCACGGGTGTGCAGTTCTAAGAAAGAAGCTTTGTTCATGGAATCTGCATTTAGGTTTAGGCACGGATAAAGAGTGTGGGAAATTATTGATAGTGGTTTGGGCTAGACGAGTGTTTTTCGTGAAACTATGGCGAGGAGGGGGCCATAGATTGGATCTTGCTATGAAAATAACGATAAAGCAGAGGCAGGCTCGCAACATCTCTTTTGTGGGAAAGAGGTTGCAGGGAAGAGAAAAGAGCATCCCCCACTAAGCTAAGACGTCCATTTTGAACTCTGTCAAGGCAAGATAAGCTGCTTCTAGCAGCTCCGGCCCAGATGTGGCAGCAGTACTCCATCGTTGGCCGTAGTGATAACCAAAGGGATTACGTACCATTTCTTGGTGTTTATTACGAAAGTCGTTCCAAAGTAATGCCTTCTATTTTTAACTAAAGATTTAGGCGTTGAAGAGCTACAAAAACAGGAGTGGTACCATTAAAACGAACGATCTACTGTACTTTAGAATGTATTTCTCTACATAGTGACTACCATTTCATTGCTTCTTTGACATTTTTTCTAATATCGATTCCGCGGTCGTAAAATATCGTTGCGCGCTTTGTCACGCACATTTTTGCGCTACCGTCAAATCGACGAACCCATTTCCTAACTCTGACATCAACTGCATCGGCTTTGTAACCATTCAATATGAGCCGATTAATGTTCACGTTCAAGTTTTTTTTTTTCTGCATGGAGCAATTTAATGCGTTATCTTCTGATGCACGTCCATGACAGAGATCGATTTCTTAGTCTCACACCGTCAATACTTGCATTAGAGATATTCAACTTTCAGGTCATGAATACATAAATTCAGACATCATGATACCATTTGCCATCCCTTCGTATCTATTCAGGCTGAATATAAAAAATAAGAGGCGTTACTTTTGAAACGCCCCTCGTATAACTTCAGTTAGAATAAAAATCGATTTTCCCTGTCAATCGGCCATGACTATAAAATACATTTTCTCATGTGTTTTACTAATGTGAAAAGGTAGGATATATTACCAGAAGAAGAGGCCCGTCTGTTAATTTTATGCTGAAGGATTGTGGGTTAATAAACACTTGGAAATGGTTTGCAAATAAACATAGGGCTTTTTTATGAGGTACAACAAGCTCGGATAATCTTTCAGGTTTGGAGGATTATAATTTTAGATTAATATCGCCCAACATATGATAGATCATTGAACAAATAGTATTTTAATATCTATACCAGCATTTCAATTTGTATTGTTATTTTTGTATGAGATTAATCGTTAGGGAATCCTTTAAATATTAATCAAAAAATAAATTATTTTTAAGAAAAGTCATAATTCCAAATAGAGTGGTGTTCTCATTTACATGGTATTTATTACACTATCTGAACATCTGCTCTCTTAATGTTTACAACTTCCGTCTGTTAGATAAACATTGAAACTAATCCAAATATCGCTTCCTTGAAGTTTTTACATATAGTGAAATTTATAATGTTACTTTTTTTTAATTTTAATAGATTATTTACATTATTTTAATTATTCCGACTGCATTTCTACAGCGCTTTGGTTGATATAAACTCAGACCTTTTGAAGTTGTATATTTTCAGATCGGAAACATGCGTATAAGTTCAAACGTAACCCTTTATTTCTATCCACGAATTAGCACACTTTCGTTCTCTCAACAATGACCGAGTAGAATTCCTAAGCAATTCGCAAAGACACGCGTAGTCGCTAATGTATGTGGTCATTGGTCATCATTATATCACATTAATCCGAATATCTCATTGATAACATTGATTCCCCTGATATTTTTTAGTCAGAAGTCTTTCTCGAAAGACATGAGATTAGGGAGAGAGCAAGTGAAGGTTGCAAACATCCTAAGTAAATGTGATTGTTTGTGGAATAGACTGGTTTCGAACTAGGGACGCCCACGCTGTCAGTTTGTGCCGTTAACGACTAAATAGCTAGATTGGAAAAATTCAGTTGCAAGTTACCTCTATTGGACATTGAAGGTTCAATCCTCAGTACGAGCAACAGTTAAAGTATAATTGCGAATTTTATAGTATCAATTTGTTCTACCTGCATGCATCCAGCGGCCCTGCTGTTTTTTTAACAGCATCGACGAGCACAACTCTCACAATTATAGAGGCATGCTAATTTCGGGAAGACAAATGAAAGCGGTAGTTTCTCGTTGTTTTCCTTCTTGATTCAGAGATGCTGCTCCAGCTCCCCGTATATTAAATGCGCCGCCAGATACCAATCTGGAAATTTCTACGACTTGGCGCGATACATAAAGCGCTTAGTTTTCCCAAATCGTTACCCATCTGGTACTTTCCAGGCTTATCGTTGCTTAACTTCGGTTATCTGGCGAGAACCAGTGTATCAACGTAGTTGTGCCGTATATGTTCTACTTACACATTTAAAAGAAGATATTTTCCGGAAAGTCTAATATTACATACAGACCCCTGTTCTTGTTTCCCATATGTTGATTGATTAAAGTCGCCTACGATCTTGATTGCATTTTAGTGGCACGCTTCTAAACTGGTTCTATATGTTTGCATGCACACCCCACAATATTCTCACCACTGGGAAAACGTTCGACATAGTAAATACAATGTCCACGTTTATTGTTTGATGGAAATTGAAGTCTTATCATGCGCCATTCACACAAATTCGTCTCTGCGTAGTTTGATAGAAGCACAATTTTATTGCAAGTTGTTTATCTCAACGACAAGATGCTATTTATTAACGCGTAATCTCGTCTGCCATTAACAAATAAACCAAATCTCGTATTATCTTTATTTGTTTGTTATTTTGCAATATCGTTGAAGAAGAAGACAGGTCAGTGGTCTTTTTCTCCAACTGATTACGAAAAGCGGATGCTTATCATTTTTGCACATTGGTGCCATTATCTCCGATTTTTCGGAAATCAACAATCGCAGCTTATGTATTTATTTGTTTATTTATTTTCTATTCTCAACCAATCCTCGTCCGTTTTTTTTTTTTTTTTTGTTTTTTTATCTGGTTTTAATCACCTCGTGGTTTTGAAAGTCTTTTCGACGAAACTGAAAAGCGCTCGTATTTAAAATCCGAGTTCGTTCGATTATGAAACCTCGTGATATGATATGGTCACAAAATGGATATAATCAGTGGACATTCGCTAATTGTGTAACTTGAAGCGATAAATTTAGATACATCCTCGAATTTCAATTGGATGCTTTGTCCGTCGATTTGTAGCCCTATCGCGTTTTCAGCGTAAAATAGAATTTTTTATATATATCATTTTAATTGGAATTCATTATTGAGATGAGTATTATTTATATTAATTTATTTATTGCGGACTATTATTCTCATCTTTATTAGTAGTTGTTTCACGACGTTTCGGCCAACCATTCCTCTTGTCTTCGTCAGGTAGTAACCGCGGCGGATATAAACTTCGAATCTCCTGACTGCATTCTCAGCAATCACTGGCATCCGTAGTTACCACCTGACGAAGGCCAGAGGAATAGTTGGTCGAAACACGTGAAACAACAACTAATAAAGATGAGAATAATAGTCCGCAATAAATAAATTAATATAGAATTTTCATGTCACACAGAAGTAGAACGTGTGACCCTTCTGAAATCAAACTGTAAGGTTCTACTTGGAGATGGCTACTATGCAATGCGACACAATAACGTGTGTAAATATCTCCACTTGACCATCAGTAAAAAAAAGTTGACTATGCAATCACTACAGCTACGTACCTAGAAACTGATTTAGTGATATAATACAAGAAGAAGAAGAAGAAGAAGAAGAAAAAGAAGAAGAAGAAGAAGTTAATGTATCCAGTGATGCTGGGTCAAACAGAGGTGAAAGAGAAAATATAGTACAATACGAAGGTTTTATGTACGACGTTAAAAACAAACTAGAATGTTAGGAAAATCTCCATGTCAGCAATTATAGAATCAACCACACTCATGGAAAAGGATTTCAAAAATGATCTGACAAATATATCCGTGAATGAAGTGCAAGAGAGATACACTTTTTGTAATCCTATTTACTACAAAAAGGCATATTTCTACTTGGGCTTAAGAGGCTACTATTTTAGACTATAACTGCAAGGACACTATATAGGGATTTGAACAACGAGATTAAAATTTCGGCATGAAAGTACTGCCAGGGAAGTCGAAAACTAGGAGGAAAGTCAAACTTTTAGCAATGTGAGAGAATAAACAATTAAAGTAGAAGACTTCTAATAATCTTTACAATATAGGGACAGGATAATGACAGTGGTTTGTATTAATGAACGGCAATAAGAATATCTTGTTCTTTTTTTATAATAAAGGATAGGCGTTGGAATTCAAAATATATGGTGAGTTTCTGAAACAGAATGAGCTTGAAAGTTATACGAAATAATACGAAATTACAAGAAATGATACGAAATGATACGAAATTATACGAAATAATACGAAATTACAAGAAATGATACGAAATTATACGAAATTATACGAAATAATACGAACTTACAAGAAATCATACGAAATAATACAAACTTACAAGACATTATACGAAATAATACGAAATTATACGAGATACTACGAAATTATACGAAATTACAAGAAAGTGTACGAAGAGGGAACCGACTCTACGCTCTATCCGTTACATTATATATTTTGAATTCTAACAAAAAACATATTTCGACCATTCTCCGAAAAGAGTCATTTTCAAGATACACCTGAACAAGATCTGGTTTACATCGGCCGAAACATTGTGAGAATAATGAAATTGGAATATTCTGAGCATGAAATCATATAAACTTTGTCTAATACCGTGTTCATTATTCGTACCACAGTTGTCACTGTGCATAGTACTATCATTTGTTTCCAAAGATGTATTCTTTGAGAAAACAATACCCTGAAATTTTCAGTTCTCATCTAAAAGAAATCTTGAAACACTACATTTTATCGGCCTGTCACGCTAAAATTAAAAATAGAATACTAGTTGATCAGTTACTCTTAAGTGTAAACTGTCTGCTTGTTGTGCTTATTTTGAAATTAGCCTGGGTGCCCGGCGTTGCCCAGATGTTTGGAGGTGTGTGTTGAAAAAAAAAGTGTTAGTAGGCAGGCAAGCTCGCACCCGTACCGCAAAGGAGGAAAAGAACGTGAAAAAAACGTGACGTCTTTGCTGTTACGTCCATCGCCAAACCGGAAATGGCGAAGGTTTAAATTAAGGCTAATCAATCGAAAAGAGTGGATGACGTTTGAAAATATCGGAAAAAAAGCGACCCCTCCTTGTAGAAAAGAGCCTAGTTGAGATTGAAGGAATTAATGTTTTTAGCCAATTTTTCATTTGTCGTCCGAAGAGCCGCGCTTCAAAACGATGCCGATCTCGTAAAAATTCGTCGCATCTGTCGAAAGTTTTAGGCAGACATACAAACATATATACATAATACAAACATGCAAACATGCAAGTATGCATGCATATATATATACACATACATACAAACATACACGCATACATACATACATACATAAATTTAAACAGTCAGGTGAAATTCATATTATAGATAACATACATGTTTGCCTGTAAAGTTGAAAATATGATTTTCTTGGTCTGTTACGTTTAAAATAACAGTTATGTTTAAATATTTTCTTTAATAATCGCGTATACTGAATATATTCTTTCTTGCATTTTTATCAAAGAAGGACAGCGTAGACGACGAAGAGATTAGAACGAGAAATATGATTTATAGAAAATCCGAAAACAAATGCTGGGCATGAATTCAACGTGAAATTTTCGCGGGGAATGGCGAGCGATGAATCCGTATAAACGCAGACAAGATAAACGGACATTTAAGTCGTGTCACAAACACCATTTCAGAAAATGTGTGAGTTGGTTTATCTCGAAACAAGTATAACCTCCTCTTGTTTGGTAGAAATGTTATAGCCGGTTTTGATTGTAGAAGGATATAACTGTTGTGTAAACACAAACATCATCGTTTAATTACTGGTAAGGATATGTGACTTAAATTCGTACTGATGTCTAGGACTACTCGCTCTGGAAAACATAATTCATAGGAAAAACTAAAATCAAACGAATCGTATACTCTCCTCAAATAGTGTCGCCTCATAATTGAGAACAAAACTGTGCGTTTTTTCTTTTATTTTTATTTAATTTCTGCCGTGTGTTGAACTTTCATCTGCTTCTGGCGTAACGTTTTATTGAATCCACGAAGGCATCATGATCTCTTTTCTTTTAATCATGACTGGATGGAAGTAAAGAGTAATTTGCAATGGTCCGTGGCGTATTTGATGAAGAATTTGGTGACAAAATCGTTTACAAGCTGCACACGTCTTTAGGTTGAAGGTTCGATCCTTTATGCGGGCGGTACTGCAAATACAATTGCGAATTGCTTAGTATTCTACTTTTTCATAGATGATTGGCCGAAGGCATGCTATCCCTGTGAATTCATTAAATGCTTCCGTTTGAGATTCCGTGACGATTTCCTAGTTCGGCAGAAAGATACATGAGTTCGATAAGAATTTCCTAGTTAGACAAGATATAGGTTTAAAAATCGGTTACACCGACTGAAACGTTGCGAAAATGGCATTCAAGATGAGAACTGTAGCACAAAGCATCCAAATGACACGGATAACTAATCATCATCTCGAAATGCAAAAACATAAAATGAATTAATTGTATTCTTTTTACCTGTTTTACGAGTTGAAAATTGAGCCTTGATTAATTGTGCGCGGGGTTTTTTTTTTTTGTTTTTTGTTTTTTTGTCGCTGATAGGCATTGCTTTTATTAAGCTTTTCTTGTCTCCAAAATATTTTGACAAATATTATTAGACAAAGAAACTTTTTAAAACTAATTTTAAT
The DNA here is from genome assembly GCF_053919585.1 of Euprymna scolopes. Lineage (NCBI taxonomy): Eukaryota > Metazoa > Mollusca > Cephalopoda > Sepiida > Sepiolidae > Euprymna > Euprymna scolopes. The sequence continues at coordinate 133,279,521 of NC_136490.1, read as the reverse complement.
CATTCTTTTTACATAAAAACAATGATTAAGAAAAATAAACGAACAGGCCAAATATGCAGGTTTCTATTCTACTGAGCAAAGAGAATAAGGAGGTTCCAGGCTTCGTTGTAAATTAATTATAAAATATTCTAAAATATTTTCTTTCATAGTTCGTTTCCTCTCACAGCGAGGGTATAAAATTAAAAATACACTTTGTCAAAATTACCAGTTGCGTAAATTATACTTACTATTCGCTGTTAAAAATATAAACGTCAATTTATGACTAATGAAATACAGTATTTTATCATCATAGTTGTAGTCAATGATAAATAGCCCTTTTCAAGAAGATAGAGTTTCCATATTTAAAAGCCGATAAGTAAATTTGCGGAGAATGCTCTGTTTTACGGTTGCTGTAAAAATGGATCGGAAATTTAAATTTCGTTTCGTTTTAATCTTTTTTATTGGCCTCTAAAAAACGAAAGTAATCGAAATAATACATTCAACCATCGTACTTTTTTTATATATATAAAATGACAAAAGTTATATCTAAAAGTAAAATTTATTAAAACAACCGAAATAATTTAATTTTTAACGAAAAAATTACTTTGGCATACCTTTTTAATATTTCTTTTACATAAGTTCAACTCACCGTTCACATTAGAAATGTCGCCTTGTATAGGGCTGCAGGTATGCTTACAACGAATAAACACTCACACCTCTCTATGTTAAGAACGGCTTTCGGAATAGATACCCCTCAACCTTGTAAGCATACCCGAAAACCTATAACAGTTGACATGTACAATGTGAACAACGAGTTGAACGTAATGTAAAAATGTACCAAATTTAAAAAGGAACAAAATTTAAATTTCTTTTCTATTTTACAATAACCATAAAACAGAGCAAGTTTTATCAGCCAACCTTCCATGTCCTCAGAGGAAGACAAGTATAACTGAAAACATTGTTATGGAAAATATGCTAAATCAAGCAAATCTTTCTTTGACTTAGGCTGTCATTTGTGAAATTAAATCGAATGTAGCCGGGTTAAAAAAGAAGATCAGATTAATGTTAATTCATTCATCTTCACAAAAGTCGCAATTCTGAACAGTTTGTTTAAATGTAATAAAATTATATTCATGCCCTCACTCTCTTGTCTCTCCATCTATCTCTCTTTCGATCCTTCTCTCTTTCTCTCTCTCTCTCTCTCTCTCTCTCTCTGTTTCTTTTATTATCACGAGCAGAAGAGATAAACTGTTAATCCTGTCTCGGTCCCAAGCAGTTCAAACTTCGATTCTGTTCCAATCAGGCGCAAAACGGCGAAATCGGAAACGTGTTGTTGACGGTTTATGTGCCTCATCTCTCAAGGTCTTAAAATGCTATTTCCTCAACGTTAAAATAATTTAAAATTATGATAATAAGAATAATTATATAATTATAAAATTGTTGTTTGTCCTGACTACATTGATTACACGCGTTTAAGTCCAATGTAACGTTCCAAGCCCATATAATTCTCTGGAGGGAATTAATGATATGGAGAAAATTCTTCCGATAGTAACGCCGGAACTTCAACACATCACTCGTCTAGCATATGTAGAAGACGAAATATCAACCTCTGGACCAAAGCTTATGACACATTATAAAATAATCGAGGTCCTGTGCATGACTGCATTATAAAGTTTTATACGGCAATCAAATTATGGCATTTTACCTACTCGCTATCAATGTGTGTTTTTAGCCTATGCAATAAACATATGCAATAAACAGTTCTTTTGCACAAGTACAGTAAACATTTCGTTAGATAGAGCTTTAAATGGACTGCTACTGAAATCCATAAAACGCCCCATGACAACAAAGAGATATAAAAATAGGAATACTTATTGTTACCATGCTTCCCTCGTGTCGGCACTCAACTTGACGACCCTGTTATAAGCATAGTTCGGACATCAGTTGGCTTGCAAATAAACACAAAGAAAGCTTATTTTGACCAGTATTATGTCGGTTTCAATATCCTTTGTGATCGGGACGTTATGCCAAGTTCTAGTTGCTATGCCTTACATCTTCAAACATGCGCTTTATCTTTTCACTTGGACTAAAATCACTCGCCAAAATAAAACTCGAACGCTATCTTTTCAATTCCAAAGTAACCCTGCCTGATTCGGTCGTTACTTATATAACCGACCGTTCCATTTGTTCTCTAAAACTGACATTTTTATAATAGAAAAAATGTGTTCTTTTACGTCAGTTGTGTTATTGTAATTGATTGTGATTGTTTCCTTCATATCCTATTTTCTTTAAATATTTCACCCGTGATCATATGCGCTCTGTTACATACTTTCCTTTCCAAAAAATTATTTACAAGAATTTAATTAAACCTGCCTGATGTAATAAAAAAAAACAAGAAAAACGAACACAAAAGTTCATACAATGAAACATGATTTATTAAATCCAAAACAAAATGTCTTAGTGCATAGTCTGTTCTAATTTTATAATTTTTCATTTCCTAATTTATTCCTCATTTTCTTTCAGTTTGTAAAAATAAAGAAATTCAAATTCTTCCAAATAGTTAAAAGTAACGTTTTAAAACGCTGGAAGAGAAAAAACTCAATGAACTATTTAGATAGCAAGAATGTAAGTTTTCTTCTTTTATGTATTTCAAGAAAGTTCCAAGAAGCAGTGCTTAAGTGTTTCAGCTTGGTTGTTCCAGGATATAGTTTCAAACTATTTTACGAAACCAGTTAACTCATTGCCAGATCAAATCAACGTTTGCATAGTCTTTGATGCTTATATCCTGAATCTGTAAATCCGCCAAACTGAAACATGATATTTTTATTTTACTAATGAATAAGTTGATTGATTCTTAACAGTCTTTCACTCACATGTTATACTGTTAATTGTGTTGAAAGATACGTTTCTATATATATTTTCTCGTGTGAATTTTTGTCGCACAACTTTTTCTTGTTGTCTTACATGGACCCTGGATTCCTTCTTACCATTCTATCAGTCATAACCACCCAAACAGTTTTCATTTGGTTAACATCCTCTTTGAAATTATTGAGTAAACAAGCTATCATAACTTTTTCTAGTCGAATGATTCATTTCTCTCTTTATTGCACAGTTACTTTTAACTAGATTATTTGAGAGAACACTAGTGAATATAATCCTTTGTTTATTACATGGTCCAGTTTTTTCTCTGGACTTTTCAACTAATGTTTGCTGAGATCATTCAATAGCAAAAGAAATTCGGTCTATTTTTGTCTCTTAAGTGTCCAGTTACATTTGACTCGATTATTCGGGACAATTACGGTTGACACTTGCCCAACAGTCCAGAGGCATTATTCGTGCCCGCGACTTAATCGGGTATAAACATTATACAGCAATTATTGCATTTTTCTCGTTTTCGTGTCACAATATACCTTATCATTAAGCATTGGCAGTTCTAACTAATTCGAGCACTGTAAATTCACTCACTACTCTATAATTTCAGTTATCTTTTCAGCTTCTTTCGTCGGAAATTGACCTGTCGCCAGGTCAGGCACTTACTTCTGATGGCTAGGTTACGTTTCATGTCCGGATATTTGATTTGTGTTCCGAATTCTGCCGACAACTTTCGGACTGTCTAAAAAAAATGTCTCTATTTTCATTCTCCCTCTCTATAACCGAGCACCACAAATATCTAGTAGGCTTTATCTTTCTATCATAGCGGCAACACAAATTGTTGCCCCTTATCATTATAAAGCGTTTCAGTTTCAAAGATTAATTCCCTTCATGCCAAGTGCCTTACCTGACTGTCACGCAGTGTAGCTTGCTTTTATTTCAAAATTAAAACGACTAAAATTTTAATATGTCAGTGTTCAGTATTTATCTGAATCCAAGTAGCAAAATGCATACAAACAAAAATCCCGCAAATTTAACAAAATTATTTATAAGTCACCCAGCATAACCCGTGATAAATATGAGCGTGTCTTTTTCTTTTTTCAGTTTCTGATGAAAATCATTTTTTAAATCGGTGTGTTAATACTTAATAATTATTTTTCATAATATAAGTATCAATAGTCAATCCTAAAGACCCATAATCTTAAAACTGAACTATTGCTCTTAATATAAATAAATTCAGACTTATTTTAGTACTTACTTTAATACTATATTTACTTTTCACGCGTTATAATTGTTTAAACATTTATTACGGTCTTGCAAAACCTCCAGCCAAGTTTTTGTTTTTTTCAAATTTTGAAAGTTTGAAACGTAACAATGAAACTGGAGATACCACTTAAACAGTCTTATAAGATATGTTCGTATTAAAATTGTTTATTCCAAATTTATCACTTAAACAGAACAAGCTATTTGCTACGGTAAATTGAGTATGCAACAATATATTTTATTATAATGCACAACTGTTGCAATATTTTTAACTAATTAGGGTATGGTCCCTCACAGTTAGGAGATTCTATTTATAGACAATGCTGCTAGGAACTGACGAATTAAATTAATTTACGTTCTGCAACCAACCAATCAGAAACCAGAATTGCTCCATAAAAATTAAACCTTTTTTTCTTTAGCAACCTTGCATATGTGTTTTCTTCGTGTCAACACGGGAAGAATCTTTTGCTATGTGGCTTCCAACTCAAGAACTGTCTACTGAGAACCAGTCACCTCCAGGACTTATGTAGAACAACTAACCATCGGAAATTGTTATGAAACTAAACATGGCTTACAACTCAAGAACAAGATACAACTTAAACAGTCTTATAAGATATGTTCATATTAAAAAGAAATTCTCTAAATGTCTTTCTAAAACAAAGCAAGCTATTTGCTACGTTAAATTTAGTATGAAGCAATATCTTTTATCATAATGCACAATTGATTAATAAGACTAAATGATTCGTCTTAAACGTTAATAAAACATTGAAGGTAATTCATAGAAAATATGAATGACAAGAGCGAAGAAAAGAAGCGAACAATTTACTAACCGATTGATGCAAGTTGTTCTATCCTGGTCTATTTTTTTAACGAGATCTTCCATTTTTGACTCGCTTTCTTCCGTTGTAAAGCATAGTTTTTTTTTTTCATTTTTTCCTTTCATTTTGACACTGTTTTGGTACAATACCTGGTCTGGGCATTCGAATCAATATAAGTACCGTGGCCGTTACTTTTTAACTGCAATGTCACAGTTCAAACCTCTCTCGTACTCAAACGCTCTCAAACATTGTGCAAAGGAACAAACAAATAAAGAAAGTAAAGAAACAAAATCTGACTCGGCTTTTTCGGTTGTAGCAAAAGGCATGCATTACCTTCACTTTCCAAATAATAATTGCTTCTTGTTTGTTTGTTTTTTTACTGTCTATTTCGTCTGCCAGGAGATTGACAAAACGCTACCCATAAAAGCTTAAAATTCTCTCGCCGCCACCATGGGGCCACACATCCAACTCGCCTGTAGCGCTTTTCCGTCTCTCTTCGACTACCTGCTTTCATTTATTCATGCCTATGAGGCACAAGCTCGTGCACACTTGCCAATTTTACTACGCGCTTCTACTGCTGTTGTTAGCAACCTGGTCAGCGATCTACTTTCGGATTCTGATTATATTTTCACAGGTGTTAAAGCGCGATAAAAGGAAGCCTTCTTCTTTGAAGTAGCCTTCGCAATGTTCTCAATGTATCTGTTTCAGTTCACATTGCCTGTGAATGTTAAGCCAAAGAGTTTGAAAAAAAGTATTCTCACGTATAGAGTTATTTGTTATGGATATCAGTGGTTGGGAAGGCTTTTGAAATTATTAAAAGAGAGCTGCTTAGCCTTACTAGCATTAAACGTTACCATCCATTTACGTCCCCATTCAATTTTTTTTTTTTTTTTGGAGGTCATTTTCTAAGGATTCTGCGATTGTCTTAGATTTTTGTACATCCGTTTTTCTCTCGTCTATATTTAAGACCGTTGTGTTATTAGCAAATATAACCATCTCGGACACACTGTTATCATGGAGGTTGTTTTTTTTTTACATGGGGGTCACCATTTATCAAGGCCCGAAGGTCACTCAGGGATAAGGGTTATTGCGTGTATAGTAATCAATGAGATAGTATTGTAGTAATCATTAGTATTGGGGGGTTTGATAGATTGTCTTACTTAAGGGGGCGGTTTGTCAGGAGTTTGTTTTATTACTATTTTACAGCGGTTGCTGGCAGTCATGAAAGCAGCTTTAGTCTCAGTACATCTGTTACGTTGGTAGCTATGGAAAAAGCGGTTTCTGTGCGCGATGGCAGCAGCACATTCTGAGGAGACCCATGGCTGGCTGTTAGGATTTTTTTGGAATTTTTTGGATCGTATGAATCGGTCTATACCTACAATTAACCATTCGGTCAGGTCTGATACTATAGAGGACACTTCCTTTTTAAACATGGAATGCAGAGATAGGTCAGATATGAATGTACGGAAGCTATCCAAGTCAGCCATAAAGTATCGATATACAGTACGGTGGAGAGGTACGTCTGAAGACTTATTACATTTCATTTTTATCTTAACTGATACAACAGAGTGGTCAGAGGATCTCAGAGGATATGGAACGGAACATGAACACAGCTCTGAAGTTGTGAGGAAAAGGTCTAGAAGGATTGCATATTGACCGGGTGTATCCGGCATACCGGTGGGTTCTTGAACAATCTGAGTGAGGATATAGACAGTGGCAAAATCATGACAAAACCTCCCCTCGTCATCGGTTTTATTTGAGTGGATCAGCCATTTCACATTAAGGACATTGAAGTCACCGCAAATGTGAATGTTAACCGAAGGATGAGCAGACAGGATGTGGTCAATTTTCTCAGATATGCTCTTAAAGATAGTAACCCCACTGTTGTGGGGGCGATAGAGGGCAAATATAAATGCAGTGGTGTGAGCTAGTGCAACCCGAAAACACATATAAGGTAAATTAGCGTCTTCTCTGGAGATATCCCTACCACATGGAAAGTCATCCTTTATGTAGGCACATATTCCACGCCACTGGCGATCTTGGGGGTCAGATTTAGATGTTAAGTTGGAGTATCCTTTTATTAAGAATTCGTCTAGAGAAGTGGTTGGCCCTATGCCAGTTTCACTTAGAAAGAATATGTCCTGTTTCGTCTCCTGTAATTGTGTTTCAACCTCTTGAAGGTTGGAACGTAGACCCTAGATGTTGGAGAAGGAGACCTGGTAGTAGGGGTCTACGTTGGTGGATGGGGTTCTAGGTTTATTCGTGTTTCTTTTTTGGAGATTTGTCATGATTGAGGTTTTGGAGTCCGTGGAGCAGGTCGATAGACCTGGTTGGAGCAGGACAGAGAGGGTTGTTTATGAATATCAGGAATAATAATGGTCCTAGGATAAACCTTTGAGGCACACCTGCATTACTTTTATGCTGTTTAGACGTCCGTCCATCAATGACAACCTGCATGGTGCTATTTATATTTGGTATTGATCCAGTTATACCGTATGATTAAATTTTCATGAGCAGCACTTCATGCCAGATTTTGTCAAATGCCTTGAATATATCAAGGGCGGCAGCTCTGGCTTCGCCCGCTCAATCCAGTGCATGGAATATGCGTTCAGAGATGATCGTTAAAATATTTGCAGTTGAACGACATTGCGTAAAGCCATTCTGTTTATAGAGTGAATATTAGCCACTGCGAGGTGGCGGAGTAGTGGTAGTATTGAATAGAATTTAATTAAAATAAAAGTTAATTCCATTGTAAATTGATTTTTTTATTGTATTATTAAGATGTAAGATTAATCTAACACAGAAAAGGGAACATGATCCCTATTTTGTCAGATGTTGAAAAAGAAAGTTAAGGAGTTAATACAAGTTATAGTTTTTTTATTTATTTGTTTCGAATGAATCTTTTTTTAAATAACTTACTGAGTTCGACGACTTTAATTTGTACTTGATTAAATAACAGATTGGTTTTAGTACCATAGCTTTACCGGTACTTCTGCTCTTTTTAATGACAAATCGACAAAATGTAATTAGACTGATTATTAATAAATAAAGTTCTACTTTATCTTCCATGACACGTAGGCATATGAAGGAGTTTTTACTTGCAATGCAATTTTTACTTATTGCCAACGAAATCTTCTGTTGATTCTTATCCCAAGCAACACCATTATATTGTGACACAAATGCATATAAAATAAAGACATAACAGAAGAGAAGCCTCGAATGAAATAACTACCGCGAATGCATTATATTTGTTCCTAGAAATCTGTAAATCACCAACCCGGAAACTTAGCACAGTCTATCTATCATATAGGAATGGTCTGTCCTAAAAGATCTAGAAAATATATAACGACTTTAGAATCAAAACAAGTTTCCGCAGAAATGCCTACAATGTAAAAAATGCTTGCTGAACATCGGACAACCGTGATACGTGTAGAACGTGAATGTTTCGCTATAGGTGACCATATAATGAGAAAAGGTGAAAAAAAAAACACTTATCTTGTAAGGCAAAATAAATATAAAAATAAACCGAGAGACAAGGTGAGGATTAATTATTAGAATTGAGACAGAGCATTTAAATAAAGATCAATAAAGTTGTTGTTGCCATCAAATAAACAGCTTGCCATGACCGGAAATCGAAACCTAAACCTTAAGATCTTTAGTCCGAAATTCAAAAAACTAACCTATTTAGATTTTCTGAGAAGTGGAGATTACATCAACAAAATAATTATAAGTTTTGCGTCATAAATTTATGACTTACGTTCTTTAAATTTAAAAGATAAATTAAAAATAAGTAATAATTATAAAAATAAATAAATGAGTAAACATTATCAATATTGTTTGAAATGATTTTATTAGTCCCACAAAATTTATCTGTGTGTAACTGCGTATTGGTGTGAAATGCAATTTACTATTTAATATCTATTAGAATTTGGTAGCTCGAATAAGCAGTGAATATGTTAAACGACAATCACCTTTTAGGTAGACATAGCATAGAACTGAATAATAACACTATATGTGTGTACAATATCATGGTTAAGAACTGTCATAATTCTACTAGATTGGTCTAGATGGCCTACTAATTATGAGAGTTGGTTATAAATAAGCTATATCGGATAGCCATATGGAGGGGTAATAGAATTTTTGTTATAGGGTTTGTCCAAAAAGTAACTGAAGGGTTTGGAACTTTAATAGATTCTTTATTTTTGATGATATCTGTCTGTAATTTCAACACAATCTGACTAAGAAACTGAAAAAATAATTTTAAAAATGCAAAATTCAATAATTCTTTATTTATAAAAAGATTTCTTTTAAATATTGCTCAATTTCCGCTTCGGCTATTTCTGCCCTTTCCAAAAATGAAGAAGAGATATTACTCTAGAAAATTAGGGACATTAATATCTACCATCTTGTACGACACATTATGTTAACAAATTAACGTATTATAATTGAAAATTATTGTAAATTCCTTTTAATATTGGTATCATTCTTTTACACACTAACAAGTGTCAACAGTGTTTCCTACCAATCGCATAGATATGACCTTCAAACAAAACTCCTTTCACACTACACACAATGATTCAAGTAAACTAAAACATCCTTCTCTCTTTATAAAAAAAAACAGACTTTCTCTAAAAGTAAGTGACAATTATAAAACATTTCGTAACACTCAGTAAACATACATTATGTTTCTGATTAATATAACACTAGTAGGGGAAACAAAAGTTTCCTATGATTGAATGATGATTAACGAATGTTTCTCCCGTATTTTTATTGATATCGAAATCGATGAAATAGCCCGTTTTCCACTCAAATCGATTGATTGCCTGCTCCAATTAGGAGACTCATCACGATGCAACGCGAGGAAGCTTCACAGGCCTCTAGCGCTGACTAAGTTTACATTATATTGTAATCTACATTGCACTGTAGAGAAGCTACTGTTGATTTGATAAAATTACTTTAATATATAATGCTTGCATTAAAGTTAAAAATGCAAAAGTCAAGTATCATGCTTTAGTTGTGCTGTAAACAAAAACATTCATTTCGAACGCGCCCTTGTAATATCAAAGCACCTACTGTTGAATTTATATGTCTTGCGTTATTGCTTGTGCGATGGTAATGGCTTGAATTTAAGTTTAAATGAACAAGTCAAGTATCATTGTGAAAGTATGCTTTAAACAGAAATATTCATTACGAACGTATCCCCTGCCATATCAAATAACCTACTCTTGATTTTATATGTTGGATTTTCGCCTTCTGTGGTAATAAGAAGGGCTAAGACAACAGCACTTTCGAGTGTGTATCCGTTGATATATTATATGCTTTTATATAGAGTGATGTTAATCTTGGTTGATTTACTGTATCTGATATATACTCGAGAGTCAAAACAATGTACAGAATTAGCTGTGTCCATAGGCCTAGTAATAAGATTTCCTGAATGCACTTGTAATGTAAGGTTATGTAGGATGTTAACTTTGGTCACTATCGTCTGATCTTTCTTTCGATTATCTATTATCGATACTTATCGAAGACATTCCGACACAAAACTTATCTAAGAACACTACCATGTGCATAAAGTACCTTCGTGTGGAATTATATAAAAATCGACCTAGCCGTTTTCGAGTGTATAGGGAATGAACTCACAGACACACGGACACACAAATTTATTTTAATATAATAGTAGATATATATGATTTATAACGTAGCCATTTTGTTTGCTTTTTCTTTCTTGTGGTTTGTATTTATAAAAATGATAATGGCTCGTGTTTCATAAAATAATTAGAAGTGAAACTTGAATGATATTCGAGAAGTTAATCTTGAAGAAATTTACAAATTATAAACCGTTCAAGATCATGCCGAGCGATATAGATTTTCCCCTTTATTTTGTCTTTTATTTGTATTGTTTTTCTTTTTTGCAGTAACCCTTTTTCTTGCAATTATTTTTATTCGTTGTCCCTATTTGATCTGATTCTAAGATTCTGTTTATCATTTTGTGATCATTTTAACCCTCTAAACTTTCCCTTCAATCAATCGTCAAAGCAAACTTTTTACCCGGATTCCCTCTATTCTATTTCCCTTTACAAAGTCATTCACGATTTTTTCGCATTCATCCGATTCTTATCACGTTCTTTTACAAAATATTGCCTGTTCCCTTCCCCAACGTCTTTTATTTTGACAAACAATCTGAAGATTTGTCAAATGATTTTTTGTCTTCTTTGATCAAGTGATCTTTTTCCACTTAAATAGAAAGAGTCGTACATTTGCCAATACAATTCTATTCAAAGTAATTTTCTCAAAATAACGTAATATCAGCGTGTAAGTAGGCAAATGATTTATTTTTAAGGAATTGCAATTTATAAAATTGTTTTATTGAGAATTAGTACCGTTTGCTTTTTCGCGTTATGTTATAAATCAATGACCTTCCAGCTGAGATCCATTGATTTATCGACATGTTACCACTAATCAGTAAAGACGGGTTGACACGCTTCCATCGAGATTACAGCGTGGAACAGTAGAATTGTCGCTTTTAAGAAAACAATACCATGACTTTATTTTAAAATTTTATCGAAAAAATCAATTCAGATAACTTGATTATGTAGTTGAGCTGACATCTATTTTATGTAGCCGCCTTCAGCCTTTCACTGCCTCGATACGGGTCCGGAACTCGGCGCAACTTTTTCCACAGGCGTCGACATGAGCTTGGCGAATACTCAGCAGATGGCGGCGATTAGGTTGGGGTTGGTTTTGTGGGAGATTATGTTGCTAATGTTCTCGACGAATAATAAAACGAAGCAGTCCAACGGATTCAGGTCGGAAAGGTGGTAGGGGTAAGTGAGAGAAGGGCACAAAATCGTAGCACGCTTTTTTAAGACAATCTTGAATCTCTTTAGACTTGGATCGGCGTTGAATTCTGCTGCCACACCCAGGTTCTGTCGGCGGCCATATGATTGCACCATGGGATCACTACACTCCTCAGCAAATCCATGTACACTTTGGTGTTGACTTTCAAGCTGACTTCGAAGATGTGAGGTGGCATGATGTGGCCCTCACTTAAAACCACACCAAAGACCATAACCGTGGCGGGAAACTTCGTTAAGCTGTGCCGTCAAACGTTGAACCGTCCAGGTTTGCATGTTTAGGGTGTTGGCAATGGACACCTTATCATAACTTGAATAGTTAGAAAGCATGAGTTTATAGCGGCGTAGATCACTCATTTAACATTGTGTCACTTTTAGACATGATAGATGGCTCGTATCGCTCTTGGGATTTTTACACATTTTCCCAACTAGTAAATGGAATCAACAAAAAAGTATATCGGTTTTCCTCAAACAGAAATGGAATAAAGTCGTCTTTTCTAGGGTGACAATTTTATCGTTCCATTTTGTATGTATGTATGTATGTATGTATGTATGTATGGATGGATGGATGGATGGATGGATGGATGAATGGATGGATCTAATATACATGTAATAATCCACTGCGTAGTTAGAAACCCTTAAAAGCCAAAACTAGAAAGATCTCACCAGCGACACTAGAACGTATGTTCTTAATAAGCACGCTGGTGAGAAAAGGGGAACCAAGTCACAAAAGAGGACTCAGTAACTCATGTGTTCAGCGTTCCTCAACTCGGGCACATCTATACACATCCTAACAAAAACAAGGAAAATGCATACATATACAATGCCACGTTGCCAAACACTCACATACGTAAATTACCTACGCACGAATATTACTCACTATTTACACATATTGACTTGAGACTATTATTCACCCAAACATGTGTTGTGCTATAAACATTTTTATTATTGACAATAAATGTTATATTTTTCATCTACATAAATAAAACAGTAGGCGTATGTATGCGTGTGTGTCTGTGTGAAAATATTTAACAGACAAACCCCTAAACTACTGGTCACATAATACTGAAATTAATAGGAAATAATAATCGTACAATTCGGTCGCCATTATTTAAAGAAAAGCGCGGGATCTGCTCTCGGCATGTTAAGCTAACCATGCAGTCAATTCAACTTCTTGAGATTCGAAATATTTTAAAATTTAGTGGTTAAAAAAGATATTCATTAATTTCTAAATTTAACTGAAATGTTGTCAAATGTTTGTATTATCTATTTATTGAAAATCACATCGTATTTACATATTGCTTTCAATAAGCCTCTATACTTTTTCTAATGGCCACTTTAATTGACACTACACACATGAAGCTCTAGTCCTCTTCGAAGTAATCTCCCTCGGTTGCAATTGATGTACTGTTAAAAATATTTTGTAAAGCCCATAGAAGTCCTCTTTTGTAGGCGTGTCAATAATCTTCATCACGACTTCTTTCATTTCCTCAATTATCTCGTAACGACAGCCTCTATGGTTTTCCTTGAGCTTATGGTTTTCCACAGGGAGCAAGGTCTGGATTATAAGGATGGTGAGGAACTGTTTTGATGCCCATCTTGGTCAAATAGAGTGCGTCAAGGATGGAATTGTGGACTGCATCCTTTGGACACACTTGGTGCAAATCCTGTGCATTTCCAGTTCCTTGTTAATAATTTTGTGTAGACACGGACATCAAATTGTGCACTTATTGTCTCTATAGACATACGACGGTCCTTATCTATAAAATTCTTTATTTAGTCAATTATCCCTGGCGTTCTGAGATCCTTAACCCTCCCACTCTCTAATCATCCCTCACACACTCCCTGTCTTCCTTTTCACTCAGAAACTGATGCTTGATTCATGCGAGATGGTCAACAAGCATCTCAAACATTCTGAGACATTTTTTACAAGTTTAAAACAGAATTTTATTGCATATCTTTCTTTTATAATGCCCCCATGCCCAGATTTCAATTTTGAAATTCACCATCTGTCACAATCAAGCGTTGGTAGAGTGTATTCCATTTCCTGTTGTCGCTGCTCATTTGAACCTGAAATCATAAAAATTGGTCAGTGATCTCATAAGATGTATGGGAATAGTATACTGAATTTTCGATAGTCTACACTAATTTTTAGATGCCTGTACAAAAAATCCGGAAATTTATTGAAAGCACCTCGTTTATAGTAGAAATTATTTCAGATCGCAGAATAATGTACACTAGCAGGACATGTGGCACTAAATGAGAAATGTATTGAATCAACGAATATGTTTTGATAAAGATAATGTTTTTTTTCTGAAAAGCACAAAAATTAATGTTGGGGACTAAAAAACAATAGCACGCCACAAATATGAGTTTATTAACATTTATATGAAAATAGTGTCTATTTTATTTAACAATAAAACTGACTGAAATGAGACAAATTAGTAAGTAGTAGTAAATACACAGAAAGTAATAGTGTGCTACATAGTTCAATACAAATAAAATTTCATTGTAAGAGACAATCTTTAGTCTTTCAGTTTATCATGTCTTGGCAGACAATTATTTTCCTGTTTCTCTTAATGTTTCTATTTATGCGCAACATTTCGTTGATATATTTGACAAGGGGCAGCTGCACGTCGACATTAGTACGATTCTATTCTCACACCATTATAGCAATGATCAAGTATTATTGTAACGATATTCGAAAACGAGGCTGTTTCCAAGGGATATCACTGTTATATTTTTCTAGGCTTGCCAAATTGGCCTGTTTAAAGCCAAATTTCGTGAACTTGGCCATTTCTTTTAAAGTAGTTTGGCCTTCAAAAATTGTATTTGGCCATAGTCCAAAGCGTAACGTAAGGATTTACTAACGAAGGAAGAAGTAGGTTATTATATAGATGATACAAATCACAATAAAATAGTTAGTATTTTTAGTTTTTATATTGACTTTTAAATAAGATGACGTCAATTGAAATATTACTAAGGCTTCATTTACAGTTTACAAGATCTTCAGTCTGTAGTTGAATGGGGTCAAAAATAGATGGTAACGTTCAACGCTGCCAATACAAAGCTCGTTTCTTTTAATAATTACATGAACCTTACCAACCACCAATAGCTATGGCTAGAGATACTTTACCTGAGAGCACTTCGTTTAAGCTCCTTGGCTTAACGTTCACGGGAAACATGAGATGGAATAGATACATCCAGATTATTGCTAAGGCTGCTGCAAAGAAAGTAGGCTCTCTCTATCGTGTTAGAAAGTTACTTACATCTGAAAGTATCCTGTATATTTACAAAGCCATCATCTGCCCGTGTATGGAGTACTGCTGTCACATTTTGGTTTGTGCATCTGCTACTAGTCTCTCACTCCTGAAAAGGGTCCAAAAGAGAGTCGCCAACCTAATAGGTCTCGAACTGTCATCTAAACTTCAGCTCCTGTCCCACCGACGAAATGTTGCATCCCTCTGCCTGTTTTACAAGTATTTTAATGATGGATGCTCTGACGTACTAAAAGCCCTTGTACCCCCTCAACGAAAATACCCCCAACAAACTCGACAAGCAGCAAAGTCCCACCCCTACACAGTAGAGATCCCTAGATGTAAGAAAGCCTTTTACTCTAATAGCTTCTTCCCCAGAACCGCAGGATTTTGAACTTCTCTTCCGGTTTTTCTGCTTCTCCAACTCTACTGATATGCAGAAGTTCAAGCGTAATGTGAACAGACATCTTGCTGCTAAACTCCCCACATAGTACGGTGCAACTTAGGTTCCTGATAGTAGCCCTCTACATCAAAGTGACAACGTGCTTGTTTGGGGTGAAAATGTAATAAAACAATGTATATATAATTTCGCTTACGTATCACAAAGAAAATAATGAAATAAAATCCTAAGATCCTCCCTGATAGTTTGCACCTTAGTATAGTATAGATAAGGAAAAAAGAAAAAGAAAAGAAGCAAATACATAGATGAATGAGTAATATGTCCCAAAGTATCTGTCAAGCTCTAACCTCTGTCTCATCTCCGCAACTACATTACAAATACTATCACGGATTGTGTTCTGATTAACACATAGCATATTTCTCCCCTCGATGTACATACTCAGGATTAAGCCGAGAAGCAGCAAAATCACACCCCTTTTATATTGAGATCTCTAGATATCAGAAAGCCATCTACTGTAATAGTGTCTTGCTTCGAACTGCTAGAGCTTGGAATTCCCTCTCTGTGACCTGCTTACATAAGTATACTAACATGTACAAGTGAAAACGTAATGTTAACAATCATCTCGCTGCTCAACTCCCCACAGTACTCTGTAAGACATAATCCCAAATAATAGCCCTATTACGTTCACGTGACAATATACTTTGTGCGTTTAGGCATTTTCAAGAGCATTTTACTATAAGACATTTCAGCGTATTTGATACAAGGCGAAGATTAATAATTCTAGCAATATAACAAATCCTCCACATTTCCGTCACAACGTTACGGATATACAAGTAATAAAATAATATAATTTCATCGATTTTTGGTTGTATGTCAACTTAAATAATTTGTGGTAGACTACTTCCTGTAATGTTCAATTTATTTATATTGTGAATAAGAACAGTCTTTTAGAATGGCTTTAATTCTACTGATGTTAGCATTACCCAACTATATAGTTACGGTAGTAACCGTAAAATATTCTAGACGTAAGAACTTCAGATCGTTTTGTTTTTTCAAGTATATGTCATTGGTAGGGTATTACTTTGACGCATGTCAGATTCCTAGGCTTAAGAGTTAAGTAATTCGGAGGGAAACATTAACGTCTCTATATTTGTTTTATCTCTCCTGCTATCTATCTCGTTTACTCTCTCTCTCTCTCTCTCTCTTGGTCTCTCATTCTGTTTCACTTACTAGCATTCTCTCTGCCTCTCTTCATCCCTCTTTTCATATGTCTCTTTATCTCTCTCTTTCTTTCTCTCTCTCTCTCTCTCTATCTCTCTCTAGGACTTCCCCGCCCTCTTTCTCTTTCGTTCAAACATTACACGACAAATTCTCAGGTATCAGTTATAAAGTAGAAAATTATGGAAAGAAAGAATTAATAATAAACAGTATTCATTACCGACAAAAATCAGCTAATCAACTAGTATAATACATCATTACAAACAAATCAAAACGAAAAAAGATAAAACCCATATTAACTTTTATTTTTAACTGGTATCTTTATTATCTACTAACTTTGAAATATAATTTTCGTCGATATGTCAAGCTTAAATTTGAAATCGCGTTTTTATTGCGAAACTCGCAGATTAAATATGTCTATCATAATAATTTTCATTTTTGATTTCATTTATTATTGACTTTTTAAAACTTTTCCTCAAATATATTTAATCTTTTTGAAATGCTAAAAAAAATGCCGCCTTCTCAAATCGGTCGCCGTTTATTTAGCCATGCTAATCATGTTAAAATATCGCGGAATATATAATTTTCTTTTGTAAAATGGAAATCAGTTTATTCTTTTAAGAGCACACATTATTCAATGCGTCTAAGAATTTAGAGCAGATTAATTGCCCCTCATTTGGATATTCGTATGACAGGTTCCAATTTTAAATACTGTTTTCGTTTGTCTGTCAGCATAACTTTAAAATTACATTTTTGTTGGTCTGCCACAATTCAATTTCAAATAGCAGCTTCTTATATTTAAAATTGAAAGAGGATTTACGTCGATCAGTCACGCCTGAATAATAAAAAAAGCATTATTTGGATTCACGGGATTACTGTTCTCATCTCAAGTGTCATTTTCACAACGTCTCGGTCGATGTAACCTCCGACCTTCTTTAAGTGTATCTCGTCAAACTCGGGAATATTTCTGTCGAACTCGGGACTTTGAACGGAATTTCGAACGGAACCCTTCAGAACAGTAGGCCAACAAATCCAAAGAATACGAATAACCAAATTTCTCAGAAACGTTAAAAAAAAACAGACACATATTCCATGCCCATGGCGATCTTGAAGGTCAGATTTAGCTGTTAAATTTGAGTATCCGTTAATTATGAACTCATCTAGGGAAGTGGTCGGCCCTATTCCAGTTTCACTTAGAAAGAATATGTCCGGTTTCGTCTCCTGTAATTGGGTTTCAACCTCTGGAAGATTGGAACGTAGACCCCTGATGTTGGAGAAGGAGACCTGGTAGTAGGGGTCTACGTTGGAAGATGGGGTTCTAGGTTTAATCGAGTTTTTATTCTGGAGATATTTCATGTTGAGGTTTTGGGATTTGTGGAATAGGTCGGCATACTTGGTTAGAGCAGTACAGAGAGGGAAAGTAAGAGAGAAAAAGACAGGAAATTTTTTTTGTTGCACACGAAAAGGTAAAGCCGTAACAATTACCCACTAGTATGGCATCGAGAGGCCCCACCAGAAACTACTGAATGGTCCAGATCCACTCACCAAATGGCAATACAGCAGTCCCAGTACTTTGCGCCTGCTGATGGGACAGCCTCCTTAGTGGTTAATCCAAGGTTCGGGTCCCTGACTATCAGGCGGATAACGTCAGCCCAGACAAACGTTTACCTCCAGCACCCTTACTAGTGACATTGCCACAAGGACAGACAGAGACAGAAAAATTTCCGACATCTCAGACTACTGGTCACCAAGTACTACCGACCTTTAAGCAGCTTTTTCTTCACCCTTTGTCAGAAAAATCACTCATTGAATGAGGACTGAATGACAAAATAGGAGAAGCGAGAGTTACTGGAGCTGCCGATAACACATCCACTGTATTATCTACTCTCCATTAAAAAAGGGGGGAGGGAATGGGGACAAGTTACTTATTTAAATTTAAGTAGTAAGTCCGGTGCTAAGTTAACAATTTAGGACACTTTTGATGATAATCTCCCCTCCCATATTAATAGGTGGAAGTTTGTCGTTATCTATCGAGTTTAAATCTTTAGAGTTTCATCTTATAATTAAGTAAAATCTAATAATTAACTATTATCAATTTGTAAAGTCGGTTTAATATTAATTTACATTCGAGTTTAGATAATTATTCAAGGTTTTACTTTAGGAGGTTCGTGCTTCAATTAAAAAAGTAGTTCCATTGGTCATTATCGCTTAAATTCGAAAAAAAAATCCCCTGGTCAATTATGCGCTTCAATTAAAAAAGTAGTTCCATTGGTCAGTTACGCTTAAATTCCCCCCCAAAAAATTCTTCACGCGTAAAACGTAGCATCGTCTTTAGTCAATTACACTTAAAATCGACAATATTCTGTGGTCAGTCACGCTGAAATTAAAAGAAAGAAAGAATCCCGTTGATCAGTTACGCACAAATGCTACAAAAACATTTTAACCCCAAATTTTTCTCATGCAATAAATACATTTTTAATCATGAAGCCCCCACGTGACGGAATTTAGCGTGCAACTGATACACGAACATAAACAAACCCTCCATTCACTTGTTGAACCATGCACATATCTGTATTTGAATACCAGTTTGGTTGAGAAGCCATAAGAGTGGGAAATATTGTGTGTGTTTTAAGTGAACTTGAAAGTACAATTTGGCAGTAAACGGTTAAATTCGAGAAAAAAAAACATTTTTCTTGATCAGTATTGCTTAAATTCGAAAAAAGGCATTTTTCCTGGACAGTCATGTCTTCCCGTCGGTCAGAACGCATAAATTTGAAAAAAAAAAACACTTTTTCTTCGGTCACACACTTTAATTGGAAACAGCATTTCAGTCAATCAGTCACCTTTAAATTTGAAATATTATTTTAAACGCATCTACACATCTCTAAAATGAGTATAATCCGTCCGTCAATCGTATAAGCTAAACTGTAAAATGTTCATTTTTCTTGTTAATCGCATAGATTGAATGGACACATCTTAAAAAGTACTCGTCCATGTTAGATAAATCACAAGAGAGGTGGAAAGGTTGGAGTCACTGAGCAACCATTATGGCCGACACTTCCGGCACCAACTCCACTTCCGTTTGTCTCTTCTTCACCGTCCTCCTAATGGTTTACTCCCGTTGTTGTCGTTACTGCGTCAAGACTGTCAATTCAGCAAAGACTCTGGTTATCAGTCTCATGCCCCGTTGAATACGCGTCGGATATTGGGCGAGCAAAATGAAGCTATGAAAACGTACTTTCTCTGTTCGTGAATAGCTAACAAGCAAGCGATAGGCCAGAACAGATATGTCAGCCTTGTCATCGTGGCGTCTCTTCACCGTCCTCCTTCCCGATATTCTGCCGTAACTCTGCCGATACTTACACCAGCACCGGATGTTATTTGGCAAACGCCTTAGCTCATTGCCATTTCGGTGTGGACACACGAAGACGGTAAAAGAAAGGACAATACAACAAAAAAAAAAGAAATTATAAAAATAATGATAGAATGGATTGCATTTAAAACGATAGAGCAAAGAAGAGATAAATTATTACAGGAAAAAAGTATGATAAAGTTATACACTAGATAAGTATTGAAATGAATGAGTGATAGATAAGTGAATACATATGTATTGTGTGTGAGTCTGTGTGTATGTGTGTGTGTGTTCATGTGTGCGTGTTTGTAAGATTCCACCTGTGGGATGATTGTTCAATGCGCATGCCTTTACATAAGTGTGTATATTATAGTTGGTCGGATCATAAGCTCATATGCACATTGTTTTTTATTTGTTAGTATGCAAGCTTCGTAATACTACACACACTCAAGCATTTATATGTTATTTAGTAATTACTAGCAGGATCGTGTACCGTTGTTGCCCGATGAAAAGATGACACAAAGCCAGAACAGATTCGTTAAAAGAACGCAACCCCCTAAAAACAACGTAAACTATAATTATATAGCATATTAGCTAATAAGAACCTTATTTTGGTTTTAGTTTTGTTTTGTGTTATTATCGGATTATTAGGAATTAAGATCCTCACCAACATAAAGCAAAGTTAAAAGAATGTTAATTAACAAATAAAAATCTGCATATCCTCTACAATGCAAAGTAAATAATAAAATATGTCTACGAAGAAATATTTTAAGCAATAGAAGTAATACTTGTAGTAATAATAGTATTAATACTAACAGCAGTAATATTAGGATGAGGAGGAGAAGGTGTTAACAACAACAACGATAAGAAGATAGAGGCAAATTTGTTTTCATATTTTTCTTATTTTTCATACTCGCATTCATGTAGCGAAGTTATTTAAAGAATAAAAAAATATGCTCGAAGAATAAATTATAATCTATATATTAATACGATAGCGTGTGTTTTCTTTTGTGTGTCACGCTTTTCTGTAAATTTCAGTGGCTGAGATTAAATTCCGGAATATACATATTTTTTATAATAAATACTGATACAAAAATTCTCCATAATTTTTCGTTTCGGTTTCGATCATAGCTGACGGCACTCAACTCATCTATTTTTTTTTAAATCACTATTTTATATTTTACCCAATATAATATATTTTGTCGTCTTATCTTATCTTATTTATATAGTAATAAGTTAGCGGGTGTGTTATTTTGTGTGTCATCTTTTTTTTCCAAGTGACTGTCGTTTAATTGTTTTGATCTTTAATTTCTTGTAATAAATAATTATACTAAGAATTCTCCATAAGTTTTGTTTCGGTTTCCATATGCATATGACTTCGGTGCACCAGCTTGAATCGAATTAAAAAACAAAACTTCGATAAAAACTTTTGCAGTTTTAATGAAATAGCTAGAAAACGTCTCCATTTACGCTGAATGCCAATATCACTATATTACATATGAAAGAGTTCGTTGTGGAATTTCGACAAGTCTCGCTAGTATCTATTAAAAGTTGAAGACTCTATTAAAGTTTCCCTCACAACGAATGTTCTCTTTCTTTCTCTCTTTGTTTTAGTGTTTTGTGTCTTTTTCATTTTGAATAATAATTGAACAATTATTGATTTGAAGGTGAACAATATATGAAAGTTTTATTCATTGCTTTTGAATACGTGCGATTTATTTTAAAATAATATAATGGGAATTCATGTCATGTTGAATTTCAGGGAATGTATTCTGTACTGTTCAGTAAATACAAATTGTAGAATTGATGTTTACATATGAGTAGCCAATGAAATTGTCCTATAAAGTAGAAGTGGAAAGGACGGGAGCGGCTGTTATTTCCCTACTAAATGAGTGTTAGTTGAAAGACAAAATCACATAATCGCGATATGAAATAATCACGGTAAAGCGCGATCAGTGTAGATGCTGAAGTTTTTGCCCCGATGAATTTTGCGGGATTAAGAAAATAAAATAATTTTAAGTAAGTATCATGTTACCGATTCTAAATATGCTTTGTTTTGGAGAACGACCTTCCTTGGAACGCTTATATGATTTTATGATAATGAATGAAATAGACTGCTACTATCCTCAAAGCCTACATCAGGTATTGGTAGGTAACATTAGAATGTATATGCAACGCCTGTGTATATATTGATATAATGTTTTATTCTAAACTAAGGAAATCGATAACTTTGCATTGTAGCTATTCTAAGGCTGAGTAAATTTATGTTGAATTCCCTAAAGCGTTTTCTTAGAGACATCTATTAAAATTGTTATAGATAGCCGCCAAGTGCAATTTATACACCAAGTGAATCATCTCTTAAGAAGTTTGTACCCACCACTTTCACCCTTTTTCAAGGTATGTTGTTTGAGGTCCTGCTCTTAATCTATACGATGTATATAATTATCGATATCGTATATCTTTCGTCTGGAAGCGCTTTTTCTCGTCCTGGCCGCCACGTAATGCATTTTTCTATCCTTTTCTTTCCAGTCTTTTCCTCTACTGTGACATAAAATTTGGCACTGGCTCGGTCATTTGCATTTATTTGCTTTCAGTCAGTATTGCAACAGAAGAAGTCTCCCTCTTAATAAAATCGTGATTTCCGTTAAACACAGGTAACAAAGTTTCAGTCTATTAAACTTACACTGATGCTCTTTTGAATTAAAGACTTGAGAATGGAATATGGTAGTCGACCAAATCAAAACCTAGTTAAAATCCAAGGGTCCATCTTTCCTGAAGTGGCACATAAATCTACTTGATCAACGTTCCGTACTGAATTTTTTAAACCCGCTAGATCAGGAAAAAAAATCCCAAGAAAAGCGTAAGATTTTTTACTTTTTTTCACCGTTGCCATCTGAGATTTTTCAAAACCGCAAATTCGAAGCAAAAGAATCTACCAGAATGAAGAAGCTCTATTTTAACTTTCTACTCTACGTAAACATATTATGAATACTATACAAAATAGCCCATTTTTTCTCTCATTATATGTTGGGTATAATACTGAAGCGCTTAGCTCCCAGAATAGGTGCCAAATTTAATCAGCTATTGTTATCTGTTTTTCGCAAAAGGGTATAACTTGTTTTGCATGAAACAAATCATACAATCAAACATTAAAAAGTTAATAGAAATATATTACAAATATAGCCTCACAGCAATGGCGTATCTAAATAATGAATACTGTCGAAAAATTCTCCGCAAATATCAGAAAAAATAATATTTACGAAAGAAAAATAAAAAAAGAAATTAGCAAAAAGCGAGCAACAGATAGATTTTTAACTGTTTTTAAGGTGAGGTTGGAAAGGGTAAGTAAAATGGCACAATGGTATAAAAAATAACACAAGATGAAAATATCATAAAATTTGGAGACTATATATATATATATATGGAAACATAAAAGAGTGTTCCATATTTAAAAGCAGAGGAGGACCCTTAGCAATACCTCTCCACTTCATTCAAGCAGTTGCAAGATGATAACTGTGTTCTCGCTGCTATTCCAAAATACACCTGACAGGGTGGGAGTTCCAATTTCATTCACGCCGTTATTCTTAATCCTTTGTCTTACCACCTGCATAAATTAAATTATTTAGGTCTGTAATGGTATCTGTTGGGATGTATGGGAAGGGTTTGTTCACCTTTTCTGTTTCAGCTTTTAGTTCTTTTCACTCTTGGTATCTTAATGGCGGGAGCTTTGTTTTTCCTCGTTCATAAGTTTTCTGATGTTTTCTACTCCAGCTAATTCATTTTCATTAAGTTCCATTGGTGTCCGTTACATTTAAACTTCTGCATATCAGTAGAGCCAGGGACGAAGGTAGCAGTAACGGGGATTTCAAAGTCTAGTTGTCCGTTCTAGTTGTTCTAGTTTTGAAAGCAAATCTTTCTAAAGAATAAATTTCGCTTGGCCTGAAATTCTTTGTTCTGATGTATGATAGTCACTGAAGATATCCCATAACTCTTTCATCTGTTTGTGATATCCGCGGTCTTTCCGGTGACTTTTGTAATAACATTCCGTTACCAGTTTGTTCTCTTTTTGTGCCGTATTATTACTTCAGGTTCTTTGGCCGTTGTTGATTACTTTCGTTCTCTTGTGTTTTATCTGCATTGTTTCGGTATCTGAAATCAGAGTGGATACTTATGTGTTTTGTGTCGGTGATATTGTTTTTTTTTTTTTAATTATAAAAGAGAAGCCAACATTCGCAGGACAATGACCGCGTTCCCCATGATGGCCGCTGAGGGAGCGCCTGCCGTTCATAACACCCATATTATTATTCTGGCTCTCGCGTTGCGTATTATTTGTGAGTTGGATTATTCATAGTATGGTGTTTGTGGCAACACCATGCCCAGAATTGTTTTACTTGTTCTTCTGTCACAGGTATAGTGTTTACCTTTCATGTACATAGCAAGCAGTGTGCACACGTATATATGAAGTGGAGTACGCTCACGAAGAAAGAGAGAGAAAGAGAAAAACAGGAAAAAGATGGTGTGCGACTACTGTAGTTTGAGGCCACGTGATTTACAGAATTTCTCCTACCTTGTTTTAGTGGACAGGTCGAAGGCTAAACAATTGTATGAGTGGTGGTGGTGGTGGTGGTGGTGGTGTTATTATTATTATTATTATAACAACAGCAACAGCAACAACAACAACAACAACAACAACAACAATAATAATAATAATAATAATAATAATAATAATAATAATAATAATAATAATACCTTGATCTTTGAAACTCCGTGTTTAAGCCGCGATTGATGGAAATCCTCTGGAAATGAATCCCATTCATTTCCAGAGAGACATTGATAAACGAAATCAGAATTATTATTATTTAGGAGAAGTCACACACACCATCATCAAAGATTGCTCATTTGTGGGTAGTTTATGTATGATGTTAATCCCTACATTCAAGGATTTTCCTTAATATTTCTACAGTTTTCATCATTAAGATTCCTTGTATCTTCTGCCATTCTTCCGATTCAAATCTCTCACATTATTTTACAAAGTTTTTGGTATCATTCGTAGCGCTCCTACTATTAATGGTGTTATCTATTTTCTTCATTTTCCATATCCCTTTGAGCTCTCTGTCAGTTCCGTGTATTTGCTGCGCTTTTCAGTCTCCTTCATCCACACTGTGATCTGCTGGTACGGCAAAATCTACAATCTGGTAAAGTTTTTCTTTATTGTTAACCAGTGTGAGACCCGGTCTTCTTGCTTTGATGGGTTGACTCGATTGTATATCCATGTGTCACAGGATCTTGTGACTTTCATTTTCCAGTACTGCAATAGGTTTATGTTTATTCCATTTTTCTGTGTGTTCAAGATACAATTGTTAGTATAATTGCCAATGTACTGCCTTCCCCACTTGATCGTGTCTATGTTAATATGTTTATGTGTTTTTATTCTTTTGGGTCTAATTTGCTTCATTCACCTATTATATGGTTTAGTGTTTCATGTCTTTGTTCATAGTGTCTGCATTTGCTGTTTTCTCATGTCTTTCGATCCTTACTTTGATATGGTTCGTTCTAATTGCGTTATCTTGTGCAACTGTTATTTGTGATTCAGTTTCCCTGTTTAGGTTTCATTTTGTAGCAATTTCCAGTTATTTTCGTTAATTTGTTCTTTTGTCATCCTCATGAATCCTCCACGTAGTGATTCATTCTTTCTTCTGTGTTAATGAACTTGTATCCGGCTTTGCATTTTCTTAGTATGTTGTTCAGCGTCATCATGGTTATAATGAACAGTAATGATGGTAGGGCATCACCTTGGAAGATTCCTCTTTGTATTTTGATTTCAGTTATGTATTGTCCATCAGCTATCAGTTCATGTCTCCATGTTCTCGTTGCATTTTCTATCAAATTAGTTATGTTACCTGGCGTTTTATACTTCTCAGACATTCTATTATCCATTCTTTCGGGATTCTATCATATGCTTTCTTATAGTCAATCCATGCCATGGCTAAGTTCTTTTTTCTACTTTTGACCTCCTTCAGAATCCTTAGGTCTATGTATAATAGGTCATGTGTTCCTCTTTTATCCTTTTTACATCATTTATATTCCCCTGGGAGTACTACGCGGTTATGAAGGCACTGATAAATTTGTATTCCCGGTTGTTCAGTAAGTAATTTAACACGGTAGGTAAACAGGATGTAGGCCTGTAGTTGTTGGGGAGTGTCTCTTTTTCTGTGTCTTTTTGCACCAGTGTGGTCTAAACTTTGGTCATCCATTCTGTTACATGTGCTTCGGGGATGTATCTTTTCAGTTGCTGAGCTAGCCTTTCATATAGTGTCGTGAATTTCTTCAACCAATACGCATGTATTCTATCATGACCTAGTGCTCTCCAGTTGACCATTTTTCGTAGGGTTGTCTTGAAGGTTCCCTTGCTGATGTTATTCTCTGTACGCTCTTGCGGTGACTTTTCTATCATTTCTTTCAACCATTCTGCTTTTCTATTAGGTTCCTTTCGTTCTTCCCATATCTGGTTCCAGTAGCGTTTTCTTTCCGTCGAGTCAGCTTGTTCTGTTGTTTTTCCTCCATTTACATTTTGGTAGAATTGGCTTTCATTATTTTCGAAGGTTCTGTTTTGCTTGCACTGTTCAGATTTGTATCGGTATCATCTTTATCTCGCTTCTTTTTCTGCTATTTTTCCTTCACTTCTTGTTTCTTGTTGAGCTTCTTCTCCCTCCTGATCGCCTTTATACTTCCCCATCCTCTTCTAGTTGTTTCATCTTGTTTATCGCTTTTGCTTCTTTCTTTAGTTTGTTGATTTGGGTTTCCAGCCTCAGTCTACATCTAGGTTTTGGTAGTCCTTTTTGTTTCTCAGTCATTTTTTCTTTAAACTTCATACTTACTCTCTTGGCACCCGTATAGATTAAATTGTTTAGGTCTGTAATTGTCTTTGTAGGGATATATGGGATGAGTTTCTTCTCTGTTCCAGTTTTAGTTTTTTTCCACGCTTGGTTTCTTAAGGATAAAACTTTGTTTTTTCCTCGTTCATAAGTTTCCTGATGCTTTCTACTTCAGCTAATTCATTTTCATTAAGTTCTGTGGTCTCATAGGTCTCGCTTTTCATATTTCTTGTATCTATGATCTACAGTTCTTCTGCCTCTGTAGTTCTTATGTTTGAGGCTTTCTCGGGGGGGGATGGGGCGTTTCTTCATCTTCCATCACTTATCTTTTGTTGTATTTCATTCAGTTCTAGCTTTGAAAGCCACCATGAGGATTATTATTATTATTATTATTATTATTATTATTATTATTATTATTATTATTATTATTATTATTATTATTATTATTATCATCATCATCATCATTATTATCATAGTATTGTACGATGCTATTATTTTTTATTTTTATTGTTGCTTTCACTTATTAAGGCTTGGAGGGAGGTCATACGAGGATAACAGCTATGTTCCTAACTCGCCTCCCAGATCGTGAGCACCTATTTCTCACCAAAGTACCCGAGAATTGTGTGACTAATTTCCACAGCCCACTCAGAAACGCAGACCACGTAGTAGTATTAGTGGAACGCACATTTAAATCCTAACCATAAGGTAAGGGGCCAACACGCAAAACGAAAAGTGCTACAAAAGGACTGATTGGGAATCCATCACAGAACATATCAGATGCTCCATGGATCAATTTCTTCTCTCTTTTCTCTGTATCAATGAGGCAACTGAATGGTGCAGAGAGGGCATTGAAGCACATGTTCTCACTCGAAAGCCGAACACAACCCGATGGTTCACTACAGATTGTGCAGAGGCCATTGCACAAAGACAGCATGCATTCCCCCAGTTCGTACGTCATAAGTCAAATACGGATACGCAAAAATTTATAGATGCTAGACACGATTGCATGCCAAAATAACAAGGGAACGCATAGAATCCTAAAGGATAGGAACTTCTTTTCTGGAATATTTATGATAGTATAGTCAATAAAGGGCAATCAGTAATGCCGCCACCACCAAACAACCAGAAGCTCGCATGCACGGCAACAGAGAAGGCGAAACTGCTTGCCCGATAATTCGCTTCCAACTCCATCTTAGAGCCAACAAGCAACTCCCAGAGTTGTCATATGAAAGTTGAAGCCACACTAGATGATATAAAAATCATCTCTTCTCATGTCCGCGATATCATAAAAAATTAGACACCCCCAAGGCATGTGGGCCTGATCTCATCCTTGCTATACTAATTAATAAATGCCTAGCTGAGCTAGCCCCCGTATTTTCCAAGATCTACAAAAATGCTTTGCTGAATCTTGCTTCGCTAATAGCTGGAATGTAGCCTCTGTTGTACCAGTGTACAAGAATTTTGGTGAAAAGTCTGACCTTCTTAAGTATCGCCCTATCAGTCCCCTACTTCTCTTTGCTAAAATCTTTGAGACCTTAATAAATCAAGCAGTAGTTCATCACCTCACAAAAAACTAATCTTTCCTCTGACAAACAGTACGGATTTAGGCAATGTCGTTCTACTGCAGGTATTTTAACAGTTATCTCTGGACGATATGCCATACACTGGATAAGCGCGCGTAACCCTTGATATATTCAAGGCCTTTGACAAAGTCTGGCATGAAGGGCTGCTAATGAAAATTAAATCATATGGTATAACTGAATGTATACTAAATATAGTTAGATCTTTCTTAGACAATAGAGTCATCCAGATTGTCATTGATGAATGTACATCCAAGCTCCATAACATTAATGCGAGAGCGCCTCAGAATCGTTAGAAAATGATCTCCCGACTGTAGTAGAATGGGGCCGTAAATGGATGGCAACATTTAATGCTTGTATAATAAAGTTGCTTTCCTTTAACAATTGCAAAACGCCTATCAAACTATCGATATTCATGACAAATAACACGCTACCTGGAAATTCTTCCTTCAAACTCTTAATTCGTATATTCACAAGCAATATGAACTGGAACAAATAGAGTGAGGGCATTGCAAAGACTGCCGCAAAAAAGGTGGGTTTTCACTATCGTTCTAGCACTACTCACAGCTAAAAGTATCCTGTTCCTTTACAAGGACACCATTCGCCCATGCATGGCGTATTGTTGCAATATCCGAACTGGTGCATCTCCCACTAGCCTTTTCCTCTTGGATAGGGTCCAAAACATCTCTAATAGGTTTCACTTTGTCAACTAAGCTCCAACTCCTGTCACATAGCCTCACTGTTGCATAGCTTTGCCTGCCTTGCAAATATTTTAATGGAATATGCTCTGATGAACTCGTTGCACTTGTGCCTCTCGACGTACATATCCCCGACTAACTTCACTGTTGAGGTCCCTAAATGCCAGAAAGTTTTATCATCTAATACTTTCTTTTCGAACAGATAGTCTTTGAAATTCCTTTACTGCTACCTGCTTCCCTGATTCTATTTATATGCAGAAGTTTAAATGTAACGTAAACCAATATCTTGATAATTTTCCCTAGGCATAGTCTCAAATAGTAGTCCGTTAAGTTCAAGTGGCGATCTGCCTTAGGGGTGAACGTAAGTAAAAAAAAAACAAAGTTAAAGAATGTAAAGTGTTCAACGAAACAACAGCTACATGATCGTTGTTGATGGAATTTAGGTATATTTTGATAATTTAAGGGGCGTGATCCTGTTTATCTTCAACTTGAAGACTACTAGTCAAGTCATTGGAATAGAGTTATATTGGAGCGTGTAAAAGTATATCGGGGAACCATAGGTTTAACTCACACGAGCATTTACCATGAAAATAACGGTAGAGTAAAAACAGGCTCGCAACATACGTTCTTTCAGGAAAAAATTTTGAAGGGAAAAAAGAAAATGACTGTATATTTCTGCAGGGTGGAAGGACAAAAGTGTCGCCTTAAAGAAAACAACACTACAGTTTTATTTTATGACGAACAAATCAATTCCGTTAACTTGATTATGCAGTAGAACTGATATCTCTTCAATATAGTCGCCTTAATTACGGCTTCGATATGAGCCTGGAACTGGGAGCATTCCTTTTCCACAAGCGGCGGCGGGAGTTGTGTGAATACTCCGCGAGTGGCGGCGATCAGCCTGGTTTTGTTGTTGTGGGAAGTCAGGTTAGCAAGGTTCTCGACATATGATCAAACGAAGTAGTCCAACAGGTTAAGGTCGGGGAAGGAGGTTAGCTAGTGAGCGAGAGGTACAAAGTCGTAGCACTCTTTCTGAAACCAAGCCTAGGTCTCTTTAGACTTGTGAGAAACGCCAAGTTCTGCTATCATATCCAGGGTTTGCCAGCGGCCGCCTGATTAAACAAGGGGATCATCACACTCTTCAGCATATCCAGGTATATTTTAATGTTGACTTTCAAGCCGACATCAGAATTGTGAGGTGAAACCTCACCAAAGACCATAACCATGGACAGATACTTCGTGAAGCTATGCCCTCAAGTCCGGATTTGCATTTTGAGAGTGTTGAAATAGTCCTGTTGTCATAACTTGGATTGGTAAAGAGCATCAGTTGTACAGCGGCGCATCTCCGATCTCGCTCGTGTAACATTGTGTCACTATCAGACAGGATAGAAGGTTGCGATTGCTCTAGGGATTTGTACACAACTAGTAAATGGTCGCAAAAATATCTGGTTTTCGCCAAACGGAAATGGAATCATGTCGTCTTTTCTAAGACGACAATTTTATTTTTCCAGCTTGTACTTATATACAAAAAGCACTTAATCTCTGTGAGTATGTGTATGTCTGAGTGTGTGTCTGTGTGTGTGAGTTCATTCTCTATAGACTCCCACACGGTTTAGCTGAATTATTTTTAATTTGACATAAATATATTGTATGAGTCTGTGAGTGTTCTTAGATTGATTTCGTATCGGAATGCCTCCGATACATATCAAAAATAGATAATCGAAAAGATCTGATTAAAGAGGAAACCGGGTCGCGTTTTCATAGAAGGTTTCAGTTTAGAGCACACTTGAACCATGATACTTGACTTTTTTATTTTAAACGTTAATTCAAACCATTATATAAAAATAATTTGATAAAGTCAACAGTAGTTTCTCTACGATGCAATATAGATGAGAAGTTATTGTCGACTAAGTCATTGTAGGGCGGCATGTTTAGCTTCCTCCTGGTACACGGGGGTTAGCTTTCATGACTAGAGAAAGAAATTAATCGCTTTGATTGAAAAATGGGCGATTTCTTCCATTTAGCTGACAATAAAGAAATTGGAAGTGTAGAACATCTATTGATCCTCATTCAATCCTGGGCAACGTTGAGCCTCTTGCTTGTATATACATCTGTGTGTGTATATATTACGTGTGTGCGTGTGTATATTGCTGTGAAGCGAGTATGTATGCATGTGTATACGCATGGAAATAGAATAATTCTTATCTGTTTATCCTAACATCTGAATATCCATTGATCTTCCGATATGACTGCTTGCCATTATTCGGAAGAAATACGGAAAAACAAATCGTCGCCCATATTAAGCGTTACGCCCACAGGAAATTTACTACATTCCGATGTAAGATGAAGATAACTACGGTGAATGTTTCCTTTCGGAACGGCGGATGTTACTCAATGTATCTCCAGAATTAATTGTGTTATGAAAAACTCTCTTCAATATTCGAGGCTTGGGAAAGGCGGGTGGGGGAAGCGCGCCTCAATCGCACAAGCCGATTCTGTCTTTGTTTAAATATTTACTAAAACACGTTCTTCTAATGGGGAGAAAACTCATTCGCGAGAAGCTTATCTATGCAAGCTCTACAGATGCAAATAGCTCAGTATGAATTCATCAAAGAAAGTATTATTTAAGATTAATCAATTAGTAATTTATTTGCATTACTATCGTCTATATGGTGGTGGCATTGTATTTCAATTTAATTACATCAAACAAAAAACGAATGTGCATGTTTCATGTATGGAAACCGTTCCTATTAAATAACAGAACGCGGACGCGCGTATGTCAGCAGTAGTACTAGCAGCAACAGCCAACTTATGCATATAACCAAGCTGTTCGCGAGGTGATGTCGCAGCGAGGATGAAGGAAAGATGAATATTATAAAAAAGTTAAACGTTGACCAAAAGATGACTAAAATAGACGTGTTACAAACGTGGTCCGAGAGCGAAAGGGAAAGATGTGTCCTAAACATGGCCGAACAAAGAACGAGTATCACGTGTTTGACAGGGCTGAGTCTTGTTAAGCACATTTGAGTACGAGAATACTTTTAATAAGAGGCCAGGCGTTTATTTCTGAAAGTACCTGTAAATAAATGTATGTTGTTTCAATTAAAAATACTGAATCGAATTCTTTCCTTGTCTTTGTTTTATTGCGACTGTCTGCATACAACGTGTGAATCTCGAATGTAGATGCGTAACGACTACATTACAACAATGTCAACACATAAAAAATAGCCGGTTGATTTTCTTAGATCCCATAGCAACCAAAGTCTAGGCCATTGTTTAAATGGCTTGTTCCGATGTTTGATCCTTGTGCTATATAATTCTAAGATGTCTACCCTTCTGTGCTTTACTTTCCCACTTTTTAATAAAAGGGTAGTTCATTATCAGTCACCTAAGGCGCTCATACCGAGGAATGTAATCAGGGCTGCGTAGACATTTTTTGCAGACCAGGGTACCTTTCGTTAAGAGTATTGGCTTTCCAAGTCTCACTTTACTGTCTTTGTGTAACATCTTCTTGCCGTGAGAGGAAGATAAACACGAGCTCTTTTTAGTGTATTATATAAAATCTGCAAGTAAAAAATGCTAAAAACTAGATTAAATTTGCCGGTTTATGTTTGGGATTTATGATGGCATATTTAGAAAAATTTTATATGCATGTTTATGTTCTATATCGTATCAGTGTTTTGTTTTCTAAGCAAAATAGAAGCAATTAAAAATAGTATGGAGATTAAGAATTAGGGTTACGTATCAGGATGTAACGTCACCGAAAGGAAGTCATAAGTAAAACGTGGTGAAGAAGATTCAAAATCTTCCTCTTGAGCAAATTAGCTAAGTAAGCCCTATTGAAATGATAATAATGAAAAGCGTACTAATGTGTAGAATGATAAAATATTTAAAAAAAATGAAACATCAAAGAGTACGATTCCGTTGTTAGTTCTTGTTTTTTTTTTTGTTTTTTTACATATGCATGTTACATTACTACAGCGAGAACGACATAAAGGAATAATTAAACACCTTAACAATAACTGCTTGTTCCGTTATTACTGAAAGACGTCGGTATGAATCTAGCATATCAACTTATAGTATATAAATAATGGTTCAATTATTTTCTGTAAACGAGTACATTACGGTCCATCGGGGGCAGACGAAAGGATTCCAGCAGTATACGCATCATATAGCATTGTAGTGTACCGTAATGTTATATTATCCTTGTTGTATTTCGGGTGCATGTCTGGCTTAATGTATACACCCACGACTGACGAAGTGGCCTATTTCGAGTTCAAGCCCAATCGAGTCTGTTGTGCACTTTTACACAGAAGTCCTGATTCAGTTATATTGACACATGTCGGGTCACCGAAAGTAAACTTCTTTATACCTGGGTAATATTTAGATGAATGGCCATATCAGGAAATAGTCGATTGTTGACATGTAAATTGTTCTTTGTGAAAATTAAAACGTTCCCTGGCGTTTATACCCTTGCTTGTGCAAATAATATTAACATTATTCTCCGTACATTTTGATGGAGTGTATACATTTGTTCATGCATCGAGATCTAAAGCAAAACTGATGGGCGCCTTCATTCAATGTGGGTTTAAATTTAATTTCAACTATCTGATAAATGATAACAAGTTATACTGATTTCAAAAAATGTAATCAGGTTTCAATGATTTTAATGTAGTCTTATCTCCATGAAATTATTTATTTCTATGCTCATAGCGACACTAGGATAATCTCTAGAAACACATCGCTTTCAATATAGACGACATTTTCTTATTACTGGGAAATATCTCTTGGCTTTCGGCCTAATTGTAATTGAAAAGTTTCTAAATATTACGATCGTGTGGTTAGACAGATACACCAGAATAAAATAAATTTTTCTTGTTTTGTAAATGTGAAAAATGTAATTTTATATTCAATGCTACCAAGATTAAGCTTCTCTCCTTTGAAAAATGTAATTATTCACGGACACGTGTTCCGCTGTATACGTTTCATAAGTGTAGCTGAATTAAATGAGATTCGAAATTCGAACCCCCAATGCCTCATGTGTGATAAACGACGAAATATCTTAAGGTCTATTACATATATATATATATATATATATATATATATATATATATATATATATATATGTGTGTGTGTGTGGGGTGTATGTGTGTGTGTATATATATATATATGTCTCTCTCTATGTATATATATATATATATGTGTGTGTGTGTGTGTGTGTGTGTGTGTATATATGTACTCGTTTTTTGTTAGGATAATGATAGATTAAAAAGCTTTCTTATGGTGATTCACTTCCTAAATGATAGAGATAAAATTTTCTCTGATTATTATGTTTAAAGTGAATGTCTTGTGTTTTTGACTTACCGTTCTCTATATTTTTATTAATTGCCTTTCCTTTTTGCTTTAATTAGAAATGATCTGTCTGTCTTTTATTACCATCTCATCGTTTTGAAGAGCAGTCAAATAACCAAGAACAATATTTTGCTGAGTTGCGAAACGTATATAAGGCAGTACAATAATATATAGACATTTATCGACATAAGAAATAAAAAAGCAAACCGTGTTAAACGTAGCAGAAACCACCAATTTTATGATATCATCCTTTTCTTCCATTTTCTTGTGTTAAATGAAAACAAAATTTACTGAATGTATAAATAATACTCTCGAGTGTTCGTCTATCGGCATGTGGCAAAAAAAATAAACAAGAATTGAAGAAAAGAAATAAAATTTCAAACAGATTCAAAGAACGTGTATATTCATCGTTAGACCTCAAAAAATCAAATCTGTGCGAATTCCATAAGAACTTTCACAATTTAAATTTCAGGGCGACAAAATTAGCGTTGCAATATAAATTGTATTTACGTTAAGCATTATTTTTCTGGTTTTATTCTTACTGTAATCTATCTATCTTCTATCTATCTATCTATTCTATATATCTATAAAAACAGAGATGTGTGTGCCACAGACGATTTCTGATTGGTTAATCCAATAATCACATCTCCTAAAAAAACAATCGTTTCTACGCTCTTACCTTTACCATAAAATATTATGGCTTTATTTATTGTCCATCTTGGAAGGGTTTAATTTTTTAATAACTTGTTATTTACAAATTAAAAAAATACGAAACTATTATGCGAAACTAAACTACACGAAATACGCGCACACACGCACACACACACGTTCACTACCGTCACGTTGTTATGGCAACCAAACCCGCTGACTTCTTTTTCTCATTTCACTCGTGGTCTTAAATTAGATTCGAATAAGTTGCCAAAAAACAAATATATAACAAATAAATGTTATCAAAGGCAAATTTTTCGTGTTTTTATTCAATTTAACATGTTTAATCAGCTCGAAAAGCATACAGTGTTTACCGATGTATTGGAAAATTCAAGATCGCGGCCGATTCTCTCTTTAACACGGTAAGTTTGGAAAAAGGTGTAATAAATAAAAAACCGGTTAAAATACTGTTAAAAACTCGCTCAATATATGTTACCGTGACATAGGTTGACATATATTCGGCGGGTTTTTAATAGTATTTTGTATAGTTTTTTATTTATAACACCTTTTCCCAAACTTACGGTGTTAAAGAATGTGTGAGACGCCATCTAGAATTTTCCAACACATCGGTAAACACTGTATTCTTTTCGAGCTGAATAAACATGTTAAATTGAATAAAAACACGAAAAATATATCCAGTTTTTATCGGTTTTTTACCTTCTCTGCAGAAGTACAAAAAAAAAAAAAAAAAACAAAAAAAAACGGAAGGTACTTTTACAGAATGTTAAACTAACCCTAACCGATGTTTTATGTTTAGTTTAGGAAAAGTCAGAAGAAATAAAAGTCATTATTGCATGAAATATACGTATTTAGTTGAAGTATTGTTTATGTCAATTCTTTCGAAGAAATTTAGCAAGAATACCTGTAAACCAGGAAATCGGTAAAATGTCATCATGGATGAATACTTGTCTATTATAATTTCTACCCTTGACAAAAACTTAGCCATAACAAAAGAGATTTATTGTTCAGATTGTTTTTGAGATTGATTTCTAAAAAGATATTTTATAAATAAAATCGACTTTAAAATTAAAGACTTAAATTACAATAATTGAATTTAAACATTCTTATTTCAATATTTGGCACATAACACCTGCAAAAATGATCACAATGTCAGGATTTCATTTTATTTCAGAATCGATGGCAAATACTAATATTTAACATTAGTTTATCATTTAAGCCGATAAAAAGCCCTTTTTTTTCGAGTCATAAAAGGATTTGGAGTTTCCTAATCAACCTTTCGGGTGCAGTTGCACGCTCTCAAAATAACTAAAGTGTTGGCTTTAAAAAAAATTGGTTCATTAAAACTAAACAGGTTTAGTTTTAATAAAAAAAAAAAATTTAAAAAAAATCGCTTTGGTAATTAGATATGTCGTATGATTATCCCTAATCGCTGAATAAAACCGCTAACGAGTTGAATGATTACGACATAAAATTAAACTCGGGTTCCTGAAACGGAAACTTCGTTTGTTTTTGTTTTTTTCTTATCAATATATTTACATTGTTATTTTGTTTTCATTTTCAATCATTCGAACAGTTTTCTTTTTCAAGTAATCCAAGTTACAAAATTCCCACTGTTTACTATGCTAAAATCACAATGACTAATGTATACCTATTAACCCTTATCCTTGAGTGGCCTCTGGGCCTTGATAAGTGGTGACACCCATGTAAAAAAAAAAAAAAAAATCACTCGAACAGTTTTCTTTTTATAATGTACAGTTTTAAAAGTTTAAAAACTATATAGTTTTTACTTCAGGAAAATTAATGGGTCAGTTTTTACGATGTGCCCTGTTAAAATACTGTTAAAAACTCGCTCAATATATGTTACCGTGACATAGGTTGACATATATTCGGCGGGTTTTTAATAGTATTTTGTATAGTTTTTTATTTATAACACCTTTTCCCAAACTTACGGTGTTAAAGAGGGTGTGAGACGCCATCTTGAATTTTCCAACACATCGGTAAACACTGTATGTTTTTCGAGCTGAATAAATATATTACATTGAATAAAAACACAAAAAAGATATCCAGTTAGGTAGAAAAGTAACTTATCTTGCCTTTGATAACATTTATTTATATATTTGTTTTTGACTATTTTTTCGAATCTATGTGTACAGTAATCTTGCCAGGATGCGGAGGAAAATGAATGAAGGGGGAGGGGAATAAAATAAAAACATTTTGGAAACAGAGTAAGTTTGAAAGAATTGCTTTGCACAGAAAGAAATAAATGAAAAAATAAAATTAAATTTCTTTTCTTTCTTGATTTTTTTTTTTAGTTTTTTATGAAAAAGGAAGTCAAAATTAAGACTATAAAAAACAATTTTTATTAAGAGCGAACCTCAGTCGTCAGGTCTGTAAAAAAAAGACGTGGAATAATAAATGTTTTCTAATACAAATTGTTTTTACTTATATGTTCATTTGTCTCTTTGAAGTTCGTTTGTTTAATATATCGGTTTGCAATATAATTTTGTCATTCTGTCAGACTCAAATTTTAAATCTATATATCTATAAAAGTTAAAGTGTGTGTGTGTGTGTGTGTGTGTGTGTGTGTGTCTGTGTACATTTCCCTACGAAATAACTCTGTCAATTTTTAGTCTACAGACTCGAAATTTGATATACAGGGTACTGAGATTTGGAAAAATCTATGTGATCGGTTTTTAGCCAGAAATTTGGCGATTAAGGGGTCAAAGTTCAACGATTTGAGCTTTGAGAACTCTACCAAACTTCTCCGACAATTTTGGGTCTACACATTTTAAATTTTAGATATAGCTTCCGTGGACATGAATCTAACTTAATAACTTGATTTGAGCCCAAAACAATAAATTTTCAGGGGTCATAATAGGGGTCAAAGTTTAAAAAATTACCCCCTTTTTTTTGCTCAGCATACACCTCCAAACACCCGGGCAACGCCGGGCACCCATGCTAGTTTATTAATAAAAGTTTGGATTTTAGCTACGAGAATTTTGTTTTAATTTTCATTCTTAATTTCTTTCAGAATTTCAAAGAGCATTGGTTATGCAGGATATTGCGGACTCTATCTCTTCTGATTTTTAAGACCTCCGTATATAAGCTTTCTTTTTTTTTCTTTTTTTCGTTCATCGGCAACATTTAAATATTGTTATCCTCCAGTTAGAATGCATTTCTTTCTCGTTTAGGGAATTTTTCATTTTGACCAACTGGTCGTACTGAGCTTAATTCGAGATTTAAAAAAAAATATCGCGTATCAAATTGGTTGCTAACGGTAAGGAGGAATGAGTCGGGGCAGTGATTTCGCAACTTATACGCAGAAAGAAGAATCAAACTGAAATGTTTCACTGAGGCAGAAATTCCAAGGAGTAGCTAAAATGTGCAAGGAAAGAAAAATCAATTTCCCAAAGGAGTTTCTGGAACGAAAATACAAGATGGATTTAAGGATATTATTTAATTAACTGGAATTCTTTTTGTAGCTGGACAATTTGTATTATTTATACATTTATTTATCGCAGATTATTATTATTATTATTATTATTATTATTATTATTATTATTATTATTATTGTTATTATTATTATTATTGTTATTATTAGTATTATTATTGTTATTATTATTGTTATTATTGTTATTATTATTATTTTTATTATTGTTATTATTATTATTGTTGTTATTATTATTATTGTTATTATTATTATTGTTATTATTATTATTGTTATTATTGTTATTATTGTTATTGTTATTATTGTTATTATTGTTATTATTATTATTGTCATTATTATTCTTATTATTATTGTTATTGTTATTATTGTTATTATTATTATATTTATTATTATTATTGTAATTATTATTATTATTATTATTTTTATTATTATTATTATTGTTATTTTTATTATTATTATTATTATTATTATTATTATTAACTAAAATAAATGGGTGGATTTTAGAAGTTTGGAATTTTTTAGATGAGGAATAGTTGTTTAGATTTATTGGACAATTGTTGACTACTTAAGTGTCCATCGATGTAACCTTTGATCTTCTTCAAGTGTATAAGCAAAATGGTTGGATATTCTACTGTTTCAGAACGTGTCTAAGTCTTTATACAGATTTATATGTGTTTAAGTTGAGTTCTGCCGTCACATCTGTGATTTTTTTTACATAGGCGTCATCACTTATCAAGGCCGATCGGCCACTCAAGGATAAGGGTTAAAGAGTGTACAGTAGTCAAAAGGACAATATAGTAATCAATAGTAATGGAAGTTCGGTAAATTTGTTAACTTAAGTGGAACGGCTCATCAGAAACTTGTTCACGTTGGACTTGAAGGCAACCATATTATAGACAGCTGGAAAGCAGGAAAACGGAAGACAACTCCACAGGCGTGCAGTTCTAAGAAAGAAGCTTTGATCATGGAATCTATGTTTAGGTTTAGGCACAGATAAAGTGTGTTGAAAATTATTGATAATGTTTTCAGCTAGTCTAGTGTTTCTTATGAAAGTTTGGCGAGGGGGGAACATGGATTGAAGCTCAGTCGAACACTTTCCATGAAAATAACGATAAAGCAGAGACAAACTAGCAACATCTCTTCTGTGAGATAGAGGTTGCAGGGAAGAGAAAAGGACATCTCCCACCAGGCCATTAAGTCTATTTTGAACCCTATCAAGGCAGGACAAGTCTTTTCTAGCAGCTCCTGCCCATATTTAGCAACAGTATTCCATCCTTGGACGTACCTGGCTCTTATATAGATAGAGAATTGCATCAGCAGTGAGATATCTACTGGATCGATAGAAGGATCCCACCATTTTCCCAGCGGCCTTGGCAACAGATTTGATGTACGTATTCCATTTAAGATCAGGAGTAAAGGTCAAGCCCAGAAGCCTGTCAAAACTTGAGGTCTCTCCAAGACGAGAGCCATTCATTTTAATTGATGCCAGATGGGGATCAGAACGTTGATGATGTAAAGATAGAAGCTTGGTTTTAGATGCATTAAAAGTAACCAGCCACTCTTTTTCCCATTGTACAACGTGATCAAGATCAGAGGAGAGAGAATCGGAGAGAACTTGGTCGTTTACTGTCTTAGATGCGCTACCATAGATGGTAGTGTCGTCAACAAAAATGTCTACGAATGACGTAAGGATGTGATTTGGAAGATCATTAATGTAGATCAGGAAAAGAGTTGGGCCCAGGGTGGACCCCTGAGGGACTCCAGCATTTATACTGCTGTAACATAGCGCAGATCCGCGGATGTAAATGCATGCGAAATTACGTCACCAGTAAAGAAAAAAAAAAGACTATGAAAAGAAAGAGAATGATTACGAGAGGAACGTGAGTAACGTTTGCGATCAAGTGCGAGGCGGGGAGGACGCTCGAGAAGACGATCACGTCATGTATGTCACAGCAGTAAAGATAGACCGAGTTATTTCCTATTCTTTGTCTTAATCTTCTTTGCAACTGAAACTGGATATGGCGTGGGTTGGTTCTCGGACAACGTTACACTGCCTTGAAAGAGTACAAAAATAACTTTGCAATATAGTGGGAAAGAATCTCTTTTGTTTTCAACTGCACGTTATTCACAGAAAAGATGTTGCTACCCTTTCTCCAGTATACCCTTATTTTCGTGAAAATTTGTGGATAAACATGAATCTTAATAAAATATCCACATCAAGAACTCACCTCTAATTTTTCTGTAAAGGGGGTACCTTGATTACTGTGTGTGACGAAAATCAAAATGAATTTCCATGAAGATAGTTATTTTCACACAATTAATATACGTGGAACGCGTATCAAAAAGATTACTTTTTTTTTACTCTACAGCATGGTCATGTTCAAATCTAACTTTAATAAAGACTGGTCATTAACCGCATTAAGCAACCATTAGCTGTTCTGAACTTGAAGAGCCGAATATGTGCAAGTCAACACGGTGGCACATTTAGAAGAGAACGCATTTTAGATATACATGTTAGAATAACATGTTCAAGACAAATTGATTATTTATCCTCCCCCTTTTCATCGCGGAAAAATGTTACGCAAGGTTGAAATATAGGATTTCGTTGACCAGCGGATTAGAGATAGTTCAGTCTAACCTCTTAAAAATACGTAGATACCATCGCCGGTATTCCTCGTTCTGGGCGCCTCTGGCAGTTAGCAATAAACTAATATCTCCCTAAAGCGGGAACGCAAGGTATGAGCAGGCGGATCTTCTAACAAAACACGGGACAATACCTCACCCGGACAGACGCAAGATGGGCATTAGTAATAATAGCTTATATTCGTCGAACAGATCTTCGAGAATGCATTCATCACATGGTAAGAGAAGTATATTTGACTTTCACAGTAAGAGTGTAAAATTAATAATTGTCGTTTTCGTAGTATGTTCCTTTATACTGTCTCCAAAAGTCTATAGTCACAAAATAATGGGAGATCACCATCGCACTACAATCTCAACCCATTGTAACCTTAGTCCTCATCGAGTCAATACATTTCCTTTTTAAAATGTATTACAATTAAGTTTGTAATCTTACGTAATTTTCTTAAATGTTAAGAAATACGAAATACATTAACTCATCTTCTGAATACTATCGTAATATCATTTACCTATCACGTGCATTTTGTGAGTACATTTAGGACATTTTACCAGATACATCATATTCCCAAGTTTTTATCCACTAAGATTATTCCAGTCAGATATACTGTTCGTGAATGCCAAATAAAATGGATGTCCTCTAACTTAGAAACATCTCTTCGTAACATTTTTCACGTCGTGCTTTCGTATGAACTGTCATACAAACATTGTTTCTGTGGAAGTTAGAGCATTAATTTTTGGATTATTTTATACACCTGCAAATGGTAGTGTCTTTTCTCTTTTCCTAACCCTCGATTTCTTCATAAGTCTTTTTTACAGGTCGACGATCAGTTCTGCCTGACCGTTAGTTCTCATACAGTATGGCCTATCGTTATATAGTCCACTACAAATATTTGGCAGAATAATTCAAACTCAGTGTTCTGTTATTTGTTTTACATCTACGAAAACAATACTATTTTTAGTGGGGGAGTTTTTCACTGTTTAGCAAGCCTCTACGATTTCAACCTGGTGAATAAATCATAAAAAGAATTAATGCTATTTTAAATGTTCATATTTCCGGCCATATCAAAGAAACTTTCCAACATTATTATGTAATAGGATCCATCTAGTAGACCAGAAAAACTCATGTTTGTGCCTAACAACGGTCGTCAGTTCTTAGCCAGAGTGTGAATTTATAAGAGGGTGGGAGTGTATTTAATTTTAAAGTGTAATCTTTGTATAGTATTACCTCATTTTTAATATATATTTGTCTATAATTTGACCCAAATATTTTACTTTTCTATGAAACAAATTTAACTTTTACCCCTTTAAATTTAATCCCGTAGTGTCGAATTATTTGAAATACCTTTCTACGTGGTATCGTTCGAATTTCTGCAAATATCTTATAAGTATTAATACAAAATAGCTTTGAATACTCCTCTTCCACGGGTATTCGTAGAAAATCATCAATTAAATACACTTTTGAAAAAAGAATTTCTCCATTTAGTTTTGCGAATATTTCTTCAGTGCACGGTTAAATCTTTTGGAGAAGTCTACAGAGCACATGTCTTTATTTTTTCGTAGACTTTTCGTGAAGTCCACTCGCTGTATGCTATTTTCGATTATCCACCCAGTTTGCAAGTTAGGGTTATGTTGTGTCAAAATAAGCTCGTTTAGTTTGCTTCTTGGATAACATTGTCTTAGTGTAAAATCATATTTGTGAGCTATCAGGTTGACTTTCTAATACTTGGATAAATACACTTTGTTGAGAAAAAGACAGTACATTCCACCATCGGACACCGTAATTTGCTTGATTTGTGTCAGCCAATAATCTTTTTTTGTGTGTGTGACCCAGTGGTTCATGTGACAGGATACTTGGCTGCGGCGTTGCTTGATTGGGAAAATAATAATGCGAAGCTCGCGGTTTGTTTACAAACAAACGTTTGAGCCCTCTACGAGTGGCGGACGGATGTTTATTTAAATAGACATTCGGACAGATTAATTTCGGCCACCGATTCCGTAGTCAGGGGGTAGAGCTGCCGACTGTCATCACGACGGTTCTAGGTTCGATCCTCGGCTTGGGATAGGTGTTAGTCTAGCGGCACTGATGAGTTGTGAGACAACGAAACAGGTCTGTATGTCGATGACTAAAATATATTTTATAAAGCCCCCCTCTTGGGTAGAGCACTATCGTAAATTATGTTACTCGCTACTTAATTTAGCTGAAAAAATGCGAAGCTCGCGGTTTGTTTACAAACAAACGTTTGAGCCCTCTACGAGTGGCGGACGGATGTTTATTTAAATAGACATTCGGACAGATTAATTTCGGCCACCGATTCCGTAGTCAGGGGGTAGAGCTGCCGACTGTCATCACGACGGTTCTAGGTTCGATCCTCGGCTTGTGATAGGTGTTAGTCTAGCGGCACTGATGAGTTGTGAAACAACGAAACAGGTCTGTATGTCGATGACTAAAATATATTTTATATATATATATATATATATATATATATATATATATATCATCTCACATTCAAAAATCTAATAAATGTTATTTATTCAATCTAAATTTTAGTTGCGTTAGATTGCAATAATATTTATAATAATAATATATGTTTAGTTATTTTGCTAAATCATATTATTGGTAATAGTATTTTTTTTAAGTTTCGAATTATTAATTTGATTGATTAATCAACAAAACATTTAGATAATTATTAATATGATCTTCCTTCACATATATTGCGTTTTGCTGGAGGTGTTTTCCAAGGTTTAGCAGGTATTTATTAATTGATATTTTGTATCGATGATTGTATTCGCTCCTCTAACATAAGCGACTGAAATAGATGTGTTTAACTTATTATTCAATGTGAAAATCAGACACGGGATTTATTATTTTTGTTTAGTTCTACAGCGAATATAAGATATTTTGAAAATATGTCATGTAGTTGTGTATAAATTTATGATGAGCTAGAAAAGGAATGTGATCGACATAGCCTACGTAAATAGAGTGTTTGATAATGCAATTGAATATTTTGTTATTTAAGTTTGCTATATAGCGTTCAGCAAATGTTGACAGTGGTTGTAGGTAGACGAGTGTTTGTTGTAGGTGTTTGGCTGGACAATATATAGAAAGCTCAGTTTGTTACACGAATGACCCGGTCTAAGCCGGGTTGACATGCTAGTATATATATGTGTATAGGTGTATATACATATATGTATGTTCATGAATTAAAATGAGGCACGCGTCTGCGGATGAAATGTCAGAAATTGACAAGCTAAACGGAAATTGTTTCAATATTTCTCACAAATATAAATAAACCTTGTTATTGTTATGAAAACTGTAACAGAAAGGAATCTGATTATGTGGATGTTTTGAAAAGATTGACAGGAAAAAGTGACAGAGGGAAAAGATTGCAGTTGAAGATTTAATTGTCAACCGAGTGGACGCCACGATAATTCTCTCTGCCGCTCCCCCACTCTCTCTCACTCTCTCTCTCTCTCTATCTACCATAAGCAAGAACAACAGGAGAAATAAAAAACGGACGGTTGCTTACACCAATGGTTGTTGTGTTTCGAATTCTTAAAAAGGGTTTATAATATAACAAGTTGAGCACTTGCCATGTAAATAACGATAGAACAGAAATAGATTCGCAATGGTTGATATTATCGATTTTTTCGCCGAATGCTAAGATATTTTGCTTTCAGGAATAAGCTTAATTACTCGACCAGGGATGTATACAGTTTTAAATCT
Source organism: Euprymna scolopes (assembly GCF_053919585.1). Lineage (NCBI taxonomy): Eukaryota > Metazoa > Mollusca > Cephalopoda > Sepiida > Sepiolidae > Euprymna > Euprymna scolopes. Next base: position 133,234,523 of record NC_136490.1, on the reverse strand, counting down.
AATATCACATTGCATACCATTACTGGGGCACGAAAAATAATGAACCTTTTCATTTACTGACCATATTTTTACACAGTCTTCTGTGGACGGCTACTGTACAATATGAAACAATGGAATGTCTTCATATTATCTATAAAATATTAAATATTGAAGACATCGGGAAGGTCTGGGAATATATATCAGAAAGAACAGTTGGAAATAAGTCATACACCACCCATTATGTAGATCTCTACAGCTACGTACTTGGTAAACAAAGCTACTCAACCTGGCATAGGTATATAGGACAAGAGGAAGGAAGAAGCAACCTTAGTAGAAGTTAGTGTCCTCAATGTGCTGATGATTAAACAGATCTGAGAGGGAAAAGATAACGAAATATGAGCGACCTATGTATATATATGTAAAAAATGAAATTGGAATCTTAGGAAGATCTCTATCATTCCAGTAACTACAGGAGCAACTCACCTCACGAATAATAATTTCAAAAACTACCGGAAACATATACCAAATAAATCAAGTGCAAGAGATATTCAAACAATTGCACTTAAAAGGTTCGATAAAAATCTTAAAAAAGATCTCCGGATAGTATGCTTGATATTGGGGGTGAACGTTTGATAAAAACGATAGGAAATTAAAAAATAACAGTACAAACAATGGAAATCCAATCAAAATTATATATATTGTATAAAATTATATATATTATATAAAATGATATATATTGTATAAAATTATATATACTATATAAAATTATATATATTGTATAAAATTATATATATTATATAAAATTATATATATTGTATAAATGTTCGTTCAATTAATCTGTACTAATAAGCACATTAATTTTTCTAGGCGTGAATTGCTTATTCTGTGGTCAAATCTGTAACGAAACTACAAGCTGTATTCAATTTTATGCTTTTTAAAAAAACGTAATATATTTCGGTCTTAAGGCTTTATATATATAAGCCGTACATGGTTTTAAATGAGATTGCAAACTTATATGCGACTACTAACCATTCGTTCAAAAGTTACCCTCAACGACAGCTGTTGTGGCGACCACAGTTTGTTATTGTTTATTTGAATTAATAAAAATATTTTTTTTTATAAAATATATTTGTCCACAGAGCTGTGTTTTTTTCTTTTTGATGGCATATTAGTGGCGAGAGATATTGTAATGTTTAAGTATAAATGACGGTATTATATATATATATATATATATATATATATAGAGAGAGAGAGAGAGAGAGAGAGAGCGAGAGAGAGAGAGAGAGGTGACCACTTAACTGGTGCATTTTGTAAAATGTGTTCATCAAACGTTTGTATTCGATAATCGATTGTATCATTCGCAATTTGCAAACGCTACTCGGCTATTAGTCCATGTATGATGAATTGCTTCACCAAGCTGGACAAAAATCACCAAAAGTATTTAAATCTGTAATCAAAGAACATGGAGTTGTTAATTAAAAGTTCGCTTCTCTCTCCCCATATATATATATATATATATATATATATATATATATATATATATATATATAAGCGAGACAAAACACTGATAGAATTCATAAAAGCCATAAAAACCTTCACCATATGGACTAAAAAACACTCTTTGAAACTAAGTTTGACCGACACTGTGAACACTTACAGTTGGAGACAAAATGTCTGAACACTGAACACACGCATAGCATCAGTCTGAAAAAAATATTTAATATCAGCGGAGGCATATCTACAAACTCCCATTTTAAATAAAAACTTTTTACGAAAATATCTGAAGAGAGCACACCCTAAGCTCGAAACGCGTTATAAAAATATTTTAAAATAAAAATATGATGGAAACCTTTAAAAAAAACCCACAATTGTTGATGGCTACACTCTTTTAAATATACATTTTTTCTCTCGTTGGAACTACACAACCATCACTTTAAATATATATATATATATATATATATATATATACAAGAGGGGCGTGCAATAAGTAATGTCTCTGACCCACTTCCAGTTGTCTGATCTAGCTGAAATTTTGCATGAGCAATGATTTATATCTCTACGGGTTATGTGGCAAATTACAGCTCTGAACTAATTGTGGTTTCTGTTTTACAGGTGCTTGAACTGAGTCAGGTGTGAAATGGAGCCTGTTGAATGTCGAGCAGTGATCTGGTTTTTGTATTTGAAAGGGCGCACACCACAGGATACTTTTGATGAAATGAAAAGAACTTATGGTATTTCTCTTTTTTTATTTTTCGTCCTTTGATGATTGTAATGCTGGGTATGGGGCAGCCAAACCAGCTGCCAACATTGCCCTGCTTTTTTATTGAAACCAACCGAGAGCTATTTTTAGTATCCTCGCTGTTCCCTTAAGTGCAATTGTCTGAATCTCTTTTGCACTTGGTTCACCAGGAATATTAGTTAGGTAGGACTTGCATCATCATATGACCTTGTAAAACGCTGTCATCGTCAATTAAAATATGACCGGAAGTCTGTGGAAACAGCTCCCAGACCTGATCGTCCCCCTTCTGCTATTGATGAGGTATCTGTCCGTCAAGTTGAGGCTGCCATTTTGGAAGATCGGCGCATTACTATTCGCTAAATAGCCCAAGATGTCAAGATTAGTACAGAGTCTGTGGAAACTATCATTCATGACCATTTGCATATGCATAAGGTGTCTGCCAGATGGATTCCCAGGTTGCTGACACCATTCCAGAAGCGAGAACACGTCGAGTGTTCGAGGATGAATTTGGAGATGTGCCAAGAAGATGAGTCAAAGTTTTTCAAAAGACTGATTACACAGGATGAAACCTGGGTCCATCACACTGATCCAGAGGCAAAAGCCCAGTCAATGCAGTGGAAGCACTTGAACTCACCACCTCCAAAGAAGGCAAGGGTGAAGCCCTCCGCTGGCAAGGTCATGCTCACAGTCTTCTGGGATCAGGACGGAGTAGTGATGACAGATTTCCTGGAAAAGGGTACCACAATTACAGGAGCCTATTATGCTTAACTTTTGAGGAAATTAAGGGAAGCTATCAAAATCAAGAGGTGGGACAAGATATTCAAAGGTAACCTCCTCCTGTAGGACAACGCTCCAGTCCACAACGCGCATGTCGCCAGATCAGAAGCACGGACGTGTGGTTATTAAATCCTTCCCTATCATCCCTACTCTCCTGACCTTGCACCCTCTGACTTTCACTTCTTCCTAGTCATGAAGTTGTTTTTGAAAGGAAGCGTTTCCCAGATTATGCAGCCTTGATTTCTGAAGTCACGTCGTGGTTGGAGGACCAACCTAGGGTGTTCTACAAAAACGGTCTCCAGAGCTGCATCAAACAATAGGAGAAATGCATAACGCTGAGTGTTTTTTTATGTAGAGAAAGACTAATAACTGTGCCAAGTTTCGTTCCTCTACTCCTATGGGAAGTGGGTCAGGGGCATTACTTATTGCACGCCCTCGTATATATATATATATATATATATATATATATATATATATATATATATATATATATATATATATATATATATATATATTGGTTAATGAAGTTCAGGTTAATTGTAAACAAAGGTAAAAACTAATATTTCTTCAAAAGTGCTCAATACGAGTTTAGAGCTTTTATATAAATAAAAGTATATGAATATGATAAAGAGTCTCTGCGGATTGATCAACGTCTGAATATTTTAATGTCTCGTCAGGGCTTCAAGTTAATCGCAAGTTAATGTCCTAGCAGAAAATAAAAATGAAAATAAAATCTTCCCAAAAGGCTATCGAGAAAGTGGAAGGAGAGACCCTTTTCTTATCTACTGTAGATTCCATCGCGCTCAGTCTGTTGCCTAGATGTGTGAGTTAATTGCATGTTTTCGTTCATTCGTTCATTCTCCGTTTTACAACGCATAGGAATGTTCGTTTAGACACCGTAATTTATTAGTCTTGGTAAGCAAATCACAAATAAGCAAGCAGAAAGCAAAAAGGTGTGTGTGTGTTTTTGATATTATATTTATGTACATTTCTTAAATTAAAATTGTTATTTATCTTTGTTTTCTATTATTTTTAACTTATCAAATTAAATTTATAATCTGGATTTTCAATCAGACTTATCTTTTCATTATACTGCAAAGTACACACATACATATAAATAATCAAACCTAATCAAAAATAGCTAAGTAAGATGTCATGAAATCTCTATCTCAACTATTATATAAAAGTCATTTTCTGTGTGTATGTGTGTGTATGTGTGTGTATGTGTGTGTGTGAGTACCTTCATCATAGGTTCCTGATCGACTTAACAAATCTTTTGCAAATTTCACACAAATCTTATTTATATGCTTCTTAGATATGTTTTATACAGAAATTCGTCCGATAAGTATCGGAAATCGGAAACATCCGACCTTAAAGATAGTCTTTTTCTCTTATAGATAAATAATTTATACAGAGGAATATTTTACGTTTCACCGGCCAAGGAAAATAATGAAATCTCAGCAGATATTTTCTTCTTAAAAAAAAAACCAGATATATTGTCATATAAAGATATAGCTTAGTGATAGAGCATTGGACTACAGACTGAATGATCCCTCTGTTCAATCTCGTGTATAACTTTTCTTACTTATAGATGAAAAAAGAATTATTTTTACTGGCAAGGGAGATAATAAAATATCAGTAAATCATTTGTTCAAAAAAAAATTCATATAATCTAGAGATATAGATTTTTGGTAAAGCATACGACTACAGCTAAAATGATCCCCTGTTCAGGCACGGGTGTATCGTACTATTTAAATTTTATTTTTCTATTAATGAGTTATATATATATATATATATATATATATATATATATATATATATATATATATATATAATTATTTTTTTAATATAATAATTAAATACCTACAGACACTAGTGTTTCATCCTTTCGAAAATCTTCAGTGTAGGGTGTCACGATTAATTATAGTCAAACGATTCGAGCTCGGCAACACGAGACATCTCTGGCTCGATTAGCAAAGACCATATCGATTTGGTTACCATTAACCGAGTGAAATAACATTGAATTTGGGGTTAAAAATATTAACAATATATATATATATATATATATATATATATATATATATATATATATATATATATAAAGTCTATATTTTTAATCCAAATTTTTATATATAGAAATTCCAGTAATGTTTATATACCAATAAAATAAAAGTCAAAATTAATTGAATTAATTATTAAAGCTTTATGAGTATCAGTTTTCATAATCGAACATACATATATATATATATATATATATATATATATATATATATATATATATATATATATATATATATATATATATATATATATATATATATATATATATATATATATATATATATATAATGAAAATTACAATTGAATTTACCAAAATGATCCAAGATGGTAAAATTAAAGTAAATTATAAATATTAAAGAATTAATATTTATAAAATTATCTCAGCCAGATAAAAAAGCTCGATAAAACCAAATAGGAAATAGAGCTTATAATATGAGCAAACAGTTAATAAAATATGTTAAAAACACTTTGAAATGAGTTAAAAACATATTTAATCTGAAAAGGAAACACTAGATAAATGGATAGTCCTTAATCCGCAGAGTTTTAAAGAAATACTTTCCTTCTCATCAGAGGGTAGGAATTAACAAAATACGGGATTGGATTTTGCATGCAGAAGTATTTGATGAAACAACAAAAAGTCAAAGATCTTACTTGAAAACAAAAAAAGTGAAGCAGAGGGAATATGGTAAAGAAAAAGGTGATTACACACGAATGGATAGTTTGGTGGAAGATAAAAAATTCAGTGACGGTAAAATCCAAATGTAAAACCACAAAAAAGTTAAAAGAATTTCCATTTGTACAAGTAAAATCCTAGGAGATCCCGTAAATGGAAGAAGATGGTCCATAATAATCCAAAGGCAGAAATCCATGGAATGATTCACAAAAATGTGATCAAGGGGAAAAAAGAAAAGATTCCAATAATATTAATAAAAGAAAAATAAGATGTGCTTTTCACTCTACTTCCGAGACATAAATATAAATAAGAAAGATCTGGGAAAAGAAAGAAGAGAAAAAAATGATGATAAAGTTAAATATAAAATATAAAATAAAGGGAAACAAAAGTCAAAATGACCAAGACAGGAAATGCTAAAGGCGCGAAAAAGTATATAGGGCAAAATTATATAGGTCAACTGAAATGTACAAGTCATCACTTAAAAAATGTCAGCAAGAGTTGTTAAACGACACTAAAAGGAAAAAAGAAATAAATAAATAAGTAATAAATATATAGAAAATAAAGAATAAATAAATAAATAAAAAAATAAAATATAATATAATAAAAATAAAATATAAAATAAAATAAAATAAGATAAGAATAAAAATAAAAAATAAAAATTATATAAGGGGAGAGGATAGCCGTTATCTGCAAATTCAGGAAAAAAAAGTAAATGCATATAGTAAAGTGAAAGTGTGGGTACATTGATATATTAGATAGATGGGAAAGCTTAAAGAATAAAACAAAAATGCAGATAAAAAACCGGCCATGCAAAGAAGAGATAAAGAATTAAAACAAAGGATTATTAAATTATAAAGTATTAAGAAGTATGTCGAAAAACGATAAAGTTAAAGAAAAATCTTTATATCTATATAAAGGTAAAAGTAATAACTATGTAATTTCAAAATTGCCATAATTAAATTTGGACTTATGTTTACAGAAAGAGATCAGTTCATTTTTAGAGTTTATTATAGTGTTACTTTGAGGGGAAGTAATTATAGTTATAGCTTCGGTTGTGCAGAGGCGACATGATAGAGAGCCTGGAGTATAAGACTTAACTTTTTTGATAATATTCCATTTGATTGAGAAGGGAGTATTGTTAGAGTTAAGTTTTTTAATTAAAGTGGTTAGAGAAGTTCCTTGGTTGTTATTAGAATTATGGTTGTTAAAAGAAGAAATGTGGTTTGATATTCTTTTCTTAATTAATGTTGAAGTAGCGCCGATATATGTATCTACTTTATTAAAAGCTCGAGGTATGGTATTAATATTAATTTGCTGATTTGTATTAGTTAAATAGTTTGAATTTTGTTCATAGTGTTCAACAAATGGTGGGACAGTGTCTGTATGAGGACTATTTTGGAGGGGATAATGAGTGTTGTTATTGTTAGGATGGCTGTTAGGAGAAATATTATTATTCTCATTATTATTATTATTATTATTATTATTATTATTATTATTATTATTATTATTATTACTAGTTCTATGATTGTAGATGGAGGGGCTGCTCGAATGGTGTATTGGATTAGTAACTATATCAGATGGAGGATGGGAAGAAGAATAACTTGAAAACGAAATATTAACATGTTTTCAACTCATTTCAAAGTGTTTTCTAACATATTTTATTAACTGTTTGCTCATATATATATATATATATATATATATATATATATATATATATATATCGCAAAAATCAAAACAACACAACAAAATAAGAACATCATATTGCGTATTTTCTTATGCGTTACAATAAACATGCGGACAATTTAAAATATTATATCATTCAAAAATATTAAAAAACAGCTACTCTTCAGACGGCAAAATACACTATTTATAATATCTATTTGAAAAGAACAAGCAGTTTAACTTACTTCCACACCACGTTTCTCAATCACGGTAAAACTGCTTGTTCGCGTAAAACATGTATTTATATATGTATAAATACTCTATTACCACCGTCATGTTACGTTAAGAAAAGAAAAAAATATATTTCTTGATGAAGATTATGTTATGAATTAAACAATCACACACACACACACACACACACACACACACACACACACATATATATATATATATATATATATATATATATATATATATATATATATATGCTCTTAAAGTGTTAATACATTTTATGGAGCGTGCTCAATTTTCTTAATTTGGAAAAATAATTATTGAAATATACATGAAATGTATATATTCTTTTTTAATTAAACGTATATATATATATATATATATATATATATATATATATATATATGCGTGTGTGTGTGTTTATGTGTGTATACGTTTAATTAAAAGGGATTTTCTACTTTTAATGTATATTTCAATCATTATTTTACCATATATATACATGTATATATATATATATATATATATATATATATATATATATATATATATATATGCGTGTGTCTTTGTGTGTGTCTTTTAAAAATCTATTTTTCCTTTCAAAGCATTTGTCCTACCCATATCCAATGCAATGGCCCGCTCTCCTCCCTGGGGAGATATCTGCACATGATAGAGGCAACAGTGATTCATACAAGAAACAACGCTTGCCGAAAATATCAGGTATCAATCTCGACAAAATGTATGTGCACTTCTTTCTTTTGGTGGAAGTGGACTGGCAGCGGATTGATACACAGCAGGTGGACTGGGGAAAATAATTTGAGATTTTCTTCGAGATTTGCGGACTGCGCCAACAAGAAATTACTTAAGCGGATCATAATAGGAAGCCAATTCGACAAATAGATCGTCAGAACAGGCTGAGAGATACACGCGATCATTTTATACGTATTTTACGATTTTCCTTCCTCTCCGTTAACTTTCCTGTTATCTTGCTTTCTTTCAGTCGTTTGTTAGGATTTTTTCTTTTTTCGTTATCGTTAATTTTTATTAGTTTTTCGTTTAGTTTTTAGTTTCATTTTTTTTCTCTTTTTCATTTTAGCTACTTTACGTCTTGCTTATTTGATTCTCTATTTTCGCCTTTTTGCTTTTATTCTGTGACTAGCAAGGATATCTGACGTTGCTTGGAATTGAGTGATCACATAGTATTTCACATTTCCATATTTTTATTGTCATAGAAACTATGGTGATATTGCCCGTTTCTCAATCAAATGGATTGCCAACTTGCTCTAGTCGGGGACCAACTACGTTACAGCAGGAAGAAGCTTCACATGGTTCCCCGCAGTTACTCAGTCCACAATGCATTGTAGCCAACATTGCACTGTGGAGAACCCAAGGTTAATTCTATGAAATTATTTTTATATAATAGCTTGAATTAAAGTGTAAAATGCAAAGTTCAAATATCGTGGTTTACTTGTGCTTTAAATAGACAAATTTATTTGAAACGCATCCCTGTCATATCACTGAACCCACTGTTTGTTTTGTGTGTCTTTTCTGCTTGTGGTGATAATTGCTTGACTTTAAGTTTTAAACAAAAAAAAGGCAAGCATCATAATTCAAGTGTGCTTTAAACAGAAATATTTATTCCGAATGCGTCCCTGTCATATAAAAAAAAACTACTGTTGATTTTATATGTCAAACCTTTCTGCTTTGTTGTAATAAGACTTCACAAATGCATTTCGATGTTAGGCTATATAAAGTGTTAACATAAAATAATCGCCTGTTTCATCTTTAATCGGATGTTAACGATTATTGATTATCGATATTTATCGAAGACATTAAGATACTAAACCTATCTGAGAACACTTTTCTTTTATATCTCTTTTACATTCTGACACTATTAATTGCTAAGATGAGTTAATCTATGATTTGTTATGTTCTGTTATATGATTCGTTTTTTTTTTTGTTTTTTTTGTTTTCTTGCTAATATTACTTTTTCTTTACTTGTTTTGATGGATTTTTCTATATGTACGTTCGTATGTCCATATCCGCGAGGATTCTTTGCTTTCATTTCGCAATAATTCCTAGTGAATGTTTTGTTATTTTTGCGTTTAAAATCGTCATGCCGTAGTACCTAAATACCATGCGGTCTAAAGTTACAACTCCAAATAGCTGCCTCTATCTCCGAAAACATGTATTTTACGCAAGCTAGTATCAACTTATTTGCATATGAATAACGAAATTTCACGTTACTCTGCGAGATCCGCCAGCAAATAATCAGGCGCGGCCAACATTTTGCTTCTTTTTTTTTTTTTTTTGCCCGTAACCAGACCTTGCACGCTATGCAAACTAATTCAGGAATTTAATTCACTTTTGCCCGTTGCTACGAATGCAGACAGAGTATTTTATTCCATATGTGGTAATTTTTACTTACCGGAACCCGATGTGGAGGGGTGAAGCAATGGAATTCTGTGTGGCAGTCGTAAAGCAAAAGGTTTGAAAATGCTTGGTCGACTGATTTTAAAATAGTGTTGGTTTGTTGTCCACTCACGTGGGTTGGATGTGACAACATTTGCATAGAATCGACTAGTGGGTTAAAAAACACACCTATCATCGATATGTATTGTTGGTCTTTTTGTTTAGTTCAGTTATACGTTTCGTAGTTACTTTTACAAAGACGATCTGTCGTTGTAAGCAACTCCAGTTAACCGAGAAAAGCCGTGAATGATTCACCGCGCAAGGTAAGAGTTTCATTGTTTTTTTCCTTCTAAGTCGTGTTCAAGTTTAACACGTTGAGTTGGAGAAACGCCTCCCCCTCCCACTTTAATCGGTTAAAATCCGACACATACGCCTTCTTTATGTATCAGGTGTTCAAAATGCATACGTCTGCAGAGTTCCCAGTTGTCGCCCTTTTCCACACAGTTGTGTTTGTCTTGTATTCTTTTGAGGCTTTTTTTTTTATTCATTTATTATTATGTGATTTGCTGTTTCTTTCTCTTTGTCGGCAAACTATTCATGTAATCCTTACTTGAATTTTATCTGATTCCGTTTTTCGATGCAGTTGTCTATAATAGCAACGTGACCAATGCATAATACCGTGATCTTGAGGAAAACAATGCCGAAACAATATCTCGGTTGAATATATTGTTTTAATTTACGCACTAATTCTGTTTGAATGGTTTTGAATCATCAATCTGCACGTATCTTTGGATGAAAAAGTAACTTGTGTTCAATTAATTGTACACAGTGGATCGTTTAAAATAACACTTAATAGCATTATTTGCCTGAAAACGTAAGCAAAATCCAACTGCTACAACAACAACAACAACTACTAATATTAATACTACAGCGAATTTTCTGCGTACTTTTTATTTTTAATCGCCTTTCTCTTTTGTTTCTTCCATTTCTCTTTTTGCCCATCAACTGTTATACTTCGTTTGTTATAGCTATTATTTTTCTTGTCCTCCCAATTTCTTCCTTTCGTATTTCTTCTCTTTCGCTTCCTTCTTCGTTTTCAATATTATTCATGCTTATCGCCAGATCTAATCTCTTTGTTCATCTTCCATTGCTTCATCACGTGCACCTGTTGGTTTATACGGAATAAATCTTACGCATCTCCCATCACCCACACGCATCTCCGTACTTTTAATGTGCCACATCCTCCCCTCTTTCCCACCCACGCTCTCTTCCTTTAATGAAGGATAAAAAGAAAGATGGATTAATAGATAGAGATTATATAGAGAGATTACAAAACATAAGCACATGGACCCAATCATCTTTGCACGCGTATACAACCACACACACACACATTTACATACATATATACATTTACATATATAGATAGATAGATAGATAGATACATATACATACATTAACATATATATAATTATTTTAATGAATAAATATTTTTGATATCCATAGAAATGTGTTTCATGTTCACCAAAAATTATCAGAACCCAAACCCGAATGACTGGAATTCAAAATGGTTAAAACTCGATTGCCATTACAACCACGAAAAAAGCAAACCCATATACTTTCAATTATTAGGCAATAAGTCAGTTCTTATCTACCCAAAAGGGGAAAACTCGCGACGTTGCTATATTTTTTAGCTTCAATTTTACTTATGTTGCAGTTCTGAAAAATCAAAGAAATCTTTTCCTTGGAGCTAACACTTGATTTCTATATGAGACACATAGATATTCGAATATTCCATTAAATTCCCCCTTTTACATCTCAAAAGATGAAAACATAATTTTCCCATCCTAATTAATGATTTATGTATGTCATAGTATGTCTATCTTGCGGTTTCTTAGTCTTACTGGATCCTTGGACAAGAATCCATCTAGTCTGGATGAGTATCCACCTTCATGCTAGTACTTGAGGCGGACGTCACTTGGAGAAATGCCCACTTCCTCGTAAAAGTCAGCGTAAGTTAGGCATAGTGAGGAGATTTTATTTGAGCTGCGAATATTGCGTGATTTAAAATATTTAGTCAAGGTTTACTTGTAGAGAAAAGTATATTTATGCCAGGTTGTCCTTACAAGCCCCTTGCATAAGCATCTTAAACACTGGAGTATATTGTCTAGTAGGCATTTAAGTGCTCGACTTAAACAGACATTAATAATTAGCTAGTACTAGGAATATATATTTTATGTTTACCAAAAGTCATTACTCTGGATGGTGTAACAGACAGTCGAACGATGCAACCCTGTAATCCTCGCATCCAAAACATGTAATCCTCCGCCATGTTGTATATATATATGATGAGAAATATGGAAATAGTATTCCAACAAAATAGAGAAATAAAAAGGAACAAACCGTCTTATGTGTTCATCAACGTTTCGTCTTTATTTCGAGACTTCCTTCCAGAGGAAGTCTCGAAATAAAGACGAAACGTTGATGAACACATAATACGGTTTGTTCCTTTTTATTTCTCTCTCTCTCTCTCTCTCTCTCTCTCTCTCTCTCTATATATATATATATATATATATATATATATATATATATAGAGAGAGAGAGAGAGAGAGAGAGAAAGAGAGAGAGAGAGAGATGAATATTGGCTAAATAGAGCTTGATATGGATATCTAAAACGGGCCCAATTATCGGGCTTGAATCCGACGGTACCAATGACTTATCTCATCTAACAACTTTCTGTACACAAAATAAAATACACACACACACACACACACACACACATATATATATATATATATATATATATATATTAGTGATGGGACGATTCCAATATTTTTCACAATACTGATACAATTAAGGATTCCATACTTAATTTCTGATTTCGATACACTTATCATCGATTCCAATTCCTTATAAATCTCTCAATATTTAACTATAAAGTTGTTATCCTCCCCCCTGATTATTGTAAAAATACATGTTAAATGTGCATATCATTTCCTAAATGTAAAAATTTACTTGTGGGGTGGGGTGATCTACCGGTTTTTGATTTTAGTGGTAGTTTAAGATTAATAAACGTCTTTTTATTTTGTCATTATTACCAGCAATTGAATAATCTGCTTTGAAGAATATCAAATAAAACAATAAAAGAATCGTTGTGGCATGGTAAAATAGGCACAATTTTTTTCGATTCCGATACCGATTTCGATACCCTCAAATATTCCAGTATTTCTGATTCTCTTTTTATTAATCGTCCCAACACTAATATACATAGAGAGTTTATGATATGAAAATATATTAGAAAATAAAACTACACGATCTTAGTAATAAAGTGTCAACCCCACAAGTTTTCACAAGAAGGATACGCAGATAAGTTATGTACTTGAATTTTCTGTATATTTTATATCTTCCTACGTAATGTTACTCGCGTATTGAATACTGTTTAAGTACATACTGAAAATCGATAAATAATAAAAATAAAATATTTTATCTCATCACAAAATTGTATGTGGATAGATGAAATGATACGTTTATAAATAATAAATTGTTCACATTACAAATCATAACCTCTTAACCATCTACACACTCCTTCCGTTAAATTCAATATTGATGTGGTGATTTTGCTTTTGTTTGTTTTTTGTTTTGTTTTTGCTTTGTTTTTGTTTTGTAATCTTATATTTTGGTCTTTTATATTTCATCTAATATTTTATATTTTAATTCTTGTTACCTTGCCATTATTAGAATGATTTTTTTCACAAAAAATGCAATTTTTTGTCAAATTCATTTTTTCCATTTCATTGAATACGTGACTCTCTTAAGAGCAACATCGCCAGGCGAAATCTTTAGTAAGACAACTGAAACATTGTCACGGTCGTGTATCCATATTAAAATGTTTATTCAAATAAAATGTACATCTTGCTCTATTTATTCTTAAACTCATTGTTTTTATTTTTGAATATTCTTACCTTGGATATATATATATATATATATATATATATATATATATATATATATATATATATATATGAGCGAGCGTACAAACATACATAGATATGTATATATTACGATATCATATGATATATTTTGTTATTACATATGTATTGGTTGCACTATTTGTTTCAGCACTGCGTGTTTTTAGATCTAAATATAAATCTATTTTTAACATTTAAGCGATAACACATACAATCTGTACCACAACCCAAGCCATATATTACGCTATGTAGATAGCCTTCCAAGCAACCCAAAATTAATTTAAATCAGTGTATATCGAAAATAGTTTTATGATAGAGCTTACGGGCGCATTAAGTTAAAATGGGCAACATTATACATAATTAAACAGTATATAATTCGGAAATAAAACTTCTAAATAAATGAGATAATACTCAAGATAAATACAGACACAGAAAGGGCGATAATAATGTCATTTGATAAAAGACGGCATTAATAAATATTAAAAATTAGGACCAACATTAAAACAACACTTATTAATATTACTAAAATATATATTACAAAAACTGTCATTATATAAATCTTACTTGAGAAGGATCATTGCCACTCAATTCGCAAAGAAAACAAATAGTCGTACGAAGACTAATCAAGGTTTTTGTGTGCGTTTGCAGATTACTATAGATACGGTATTTTACATAGTTGTCTATTCATCACATAATTTAATAAGAATGCTTCGTTTCATTTTAATATAGTTTAGTAGAATATATGTTTACATGTATTGCTTTAGATAAATATGAAAATAGTGATGGAATAAAATCACGGATGCAGTTAGAGATCTCATAAGTCGATAAAATGAGAGAAATAAAACGCATACAACAAAGAGAGAGGAAGAGAGATAGAAAGATTCATGTGTGAGGATCATCATGACCGAAAGTTTCTTACTAAATCCGATAGTTAATTATGACTAGTTTAATGAATTCTTATTTTTTTATTGGTCAATGAGTCACTGGTTATAAAGACTTACAAAACACACTATCATGAGATTAATGGTGGTGGATACTATAAAAAGATGGAAATAATTCACATATAACCCACTAAAAAAGAAGATTACTATGAAAATACTAGTTGTAAGAAACATAGCTCATGTAATGTGAGAATAAAAAATAGAACGAAAGCGGGTTAGGGGGTTGCCGTCCACTGTCCATTGTGTCCATTGTGTATTATTTTGAAATAATATACTGCTATTTAATAAGTTTAATAAGGATGAAAATTATAAAAGAATTTCGGTGTTTAAAATTTTTGTCAGAAATACAATTAATTCGCGTGCTATGCACTTCTAAAATAAATGTATTATAATAAAGTACTATTATTATTTCTGGAATAAGTCTATTATAATAAAGTACTATTATAATTTCTATTTATAATAAAGTAATATTATTATTTCTTGAATACGTCTATTCTAACAAAGTACTATTATAATTTCTATTTATGATAAAGTACTATCAATATTTCTTGAATAAGTCTATTATAATAAAGTACTATTATAATTTCTATTTATAATAAAGTACTATTATAATTTCTATTTATAATAAAGTACTATTATAATTTATATTTATAATAAAGCACTAGCACTATTTTTTTAATAAGTCTATAATAATTAAGTACTATTATAATTTCTATTTATAATAAAGTACAATCATTATTTCTTGAATAAGTCTATTATAATAAATAATATTATTATTTCTATTTTTAATAAAGTACTATTATATTACTCTTTATAATAAAGTACTATTATAATTTCTTTAATAAGTTTATTTTAATAAAGTACCATTATAATTACTATTTATAATAAAGTACTATTATAATTACTATTTATAATAAAGTACTATGATTATTTCTTTAATAAATCTATTTATAATAAAGTACTATATATAATTTCTATTTATAATAAAGTACTATCATGATTTCTATTTTCTATTATGATAATGTACTATTATAATTTCTATTTATAATAAAGAACTATTATAATTTTTATTTATGATTAAGTAATATCATTATTTCTTGAATAAGTCTATTATAATACTGTACTATTATAATTGCTATTTATAATAAAGTACTGTCATTATTTCTTGAATAAGTCTATTATAATAAAGTACTATTATAATTTCTATTTATAATAAAGTACTATTATAATTTCTTGAATAATTTTATTATAATAAAGTACTATTATAATTTCTATTTATAATAAATTACTATAATTATTTCTTGAATAAATATATTTATAAGAAAGTACTATTTATAATTTCTATTTATGATAGAGTACTATCATTATTTCTTGAATAAGTCTATTATAATAAAGTACTATTATAATTTCTATTTATAATAAAGTACTATTATAATTTCTATTTATAATAAAGTACTATTATAATTTCTTGAATAATTTTATTATAATAAAGTACTATTATAATTTCTATTTATAATAAATTACTATAATTATTTCTTGAATAAATATATTTATAAGAAAGTACTATTTATAATTTCTATTTATGATAAAGTACTATCATTATTTCTTGAATAAGTCTATTATAATAAAGTACTATTATAATTTCTATTTATAATAAAGTACTATTATAATTTCTATTTATAATAAAGTACTATTATAATTTCTATATATTATAAAGTACTATCATAATTTCTATTTATAATAAAGTACTATTATACCGGTTTCTTAACAAGTTGATTAATGTATCCTCCGATACAAAACCATTCCAGTCAGTTTGGCTGTAATGCGAGACTTGTTTCAAGGTCATCGGCAGACTGATGCAACCCCGGACTAGAATCCTACACGTAACGCATTGGTGCCGCGGAAAGAAAGCGTGGGGCCATAGTATGTGGGATTCACTCTGGAAAAGAGTTGTCTACCGTAAATAAAGTCACGACTTTTTCAGACCAACTACTGCTACCTCTATTATATTTTCTATTACTTTCCCTTTCTCCTTCCTGATACGAAAGACCAGTGGCAATTGAATAAGGATGGTAGGAATAGGCTACTTGTTGCTGGAAGCTCTTAGATCGGATCTGCAAACTGGCGGCAAGCGTGTGATAGCAGCTTCTCCTGTGAACTGTGACCACACAGAAACTCGGTCCTGCACCTGCGACTGAGCAGGCCTTTTCAAAAGCACCGCTGCTCACCCCTACTGAGGACAGCCCTATAAAAGGTGAGTTAAAATGGTCACATCTCTTAGTCATTCGGTTGTCGCGCCCAGTGATGCACCGCAAGTGCAGCCGTAAAACAAATAATAATGTATGGAAATCGTACCTCAAATTAAGCGCTTGAAGCGTGCGCACCCTCATGGATGCAAGAGACACTAATTGCCCAAAGAGTAGAACAGCTCTAGTCTCAAGAGAACAAGCAAGGTTCAACATCGACATGGCAGCAAGACAAGATATCCTCGTGAAGGTCAGATATCTGAAATTTGGTAAGGATACACCTTCTTCTAAAAGAGTAAAGCACCAGAAAACATCGCTCCCTGGGACTTCCAGGGACTGACTAGTAAAAGACTAATAAAAGACCACACCAAATGCCATAAGTGAAAGGATAATGACACTAAGAATACCACTCGCAAGGAACAAGTTCATCATGTTAGTGTCAGTATATGCTCAAACACTGGACGCAGAAGACTACGTCAAATAAGCCTTCTATCAACAGCTCGATACTTCTATCACCCAGATACCAGTATCGGACAGACTCCTCCTCCTGGGAGATTTCAACGCCATAGAGGGGAGAGACCACGAGCTCTGGCGTAATATCTTAGGCAGACAAGGAGTGGAAAACTGTAATGTCAATGGCCTCCCCCACTTAGGCCTCTGTGCTGAACAGTAACTGTTCATTACGAACACCCAATTTAGACTACCAACCTACAGAAAGACTACCTGGAAACACCCATCAAAACACAGGCATATTTTTAACCAGGCCATAGTAAAACAACAACATAAAAATTAAATTTTGATCACAAAGAGTATGCCGAGGGCCGACGATTGTTCGACAAATGACCAGCTTATAATAAAAAAACCTTAAATAAGCAATAAAAAAGAAACCACGAAACAACGAACAAAATGACCCGATGGAAATATGACGCGGACAAACTTGAAGATCACGAAACGTCACGTGTTTCCGCAACCACCTCAGGCAGTACAATGTGACCAATGCCCCAAAAGGACTCACTTCCTGATAATGACTAAAAATCCTTACGAAACTCATGTCTTTCTATTTTTCTTCTTTTTCTGTATTGGACTTGGGAACTATGATATTCGGGCACGAATGCATGCCAAGAATGTATACAAAGAGTATTATATTTTACAAATAGATTTTAATACTGAAAACAGATTTTATATACTTTTAATCCTACATGATTTCTATATATATACTGTTTATTCAAAAGTAATCAACATTCAAAAGATATTCTCATTTGCGTATTACATTCAAGAAAATCGTTTTTAATAATAAGCTATATATTCTTAATAGAAATTAGTAATAGAATGGGTTTAAGTATTCTATTTAGAAATATTGTATAAAGTTGATTCATTTAATGAATTTTTATTTTATTTTCTTTAAATTTAATTTATATTTAATTATTAGTATAATCAACATCACCTGCGTTTAAAAATGGAAATAGGTTTCATCTAACCTCTGAGTTATTTCCCTTTAAGCTATGAATTTTTTTTCCTGTTTAGATTTCATGGATGAAGATGACTTTGTTTTATGCTTCCAAAAATAAAAAAATATGGTCAACTTTCAGAAAAATCGTAACAACTTAGGATATTTAGGGTATCTTAAGTAGTTTATGACTAAGCCTTCCGCCCGCCAATATGTTTTTGTTTTCACCTAGCAAAGCAAGATATGTACAGCTAGTATTTAAATAATCATAAACCTACCTTATCCGTTTCTGCAGATTCTTAATTCTTAAAAACGATTAAAGATTACAAGATCTAAAGAAACAAAAAATATCACTACTATTATATAAAAAGAAACTGTGTGTGTATGTGTGTGATCTCGTTCCCTATAGACTCGAAAACAGCTCGGCCGATGTTTATGAAATTTCACAGGAATGTAATTTATGTGCCTGGCAGTGTTTGTAGATACGTTTTGCATCAGAATATCATGGGTATCGATAATCAGTAATTGAACTAATCCGATAAAAAAAGACCAGACAATTTTGAAAATTAAAGAAATAATTAGAGAAAAAAATGAATATAAGCAGAAAAAGTAAGAAACGAAAGAAACAGAAGATTCAGAAAGCGATAATACTGTGAGAAGAAATATAGAATATCTACTATTATATATAATATATATATATATATATATATATATATATATATATATATATATATATATATAAAATATATATATATGGTACTCTTGAATAATTTGGTGCAAATTCCCGTGAATTCATGGATCGGGCGAGACCGGCAATCATCGGTGTCAGCTGATAAAAACAAAACATGCCGGAAAAAATACAAATGCAAATAATAATAAAAAATTTTAAAAAACCTTGAAAAATGAAAATATTTTTATTTATTTTATTTTAGTATTTAATTTCTCAAAGCCTGTGAAAATGTTTCTTCAAGTTTATTATAACAAGCCTGCGTAAATGCCATTTCAAACTTACGCATAACAGACAGACGAACATTCTACAGTAGAATTACGGGTGACAGACAAAAAGTATGTCATTTAAAACTTAAGAGTAACGGACAGACGAGCACTATACTTCAAAATAACCCATGGCAGACAAACGAACGTGTCATTTAAAACTTAAAGTAACAGACAGACGAACATTCTATTTTAAAATTACGCATAGCAAACAAACGAACACGTCATTTCAAACTTATGCGTAACAGACAGGGGAACATTTTTCTTCAATATTAGGCGTGACAGACAGACGAGCATGCTATTTCAAGCGTACCAGAGTGACAGATATTTTATTTTAAATATACGCTTGGCAGACTTACGAAAATACTATTTAAAACTTAAGCGTGACAGATTGACAGAGGAAAGAGTTTATATCGCTGATGGAAGACATGCAACATAAAATAAACCCCCCTCAATGCGCACATTTAATAAGAATGTGACCGACTTACAAGCCGAGGAGCAAGCGTACCCACGGACAAAGCCTATCATATTCGCGTTTTGACGCATCGTAAACAAAAAGAAGTAAAACATATTTAAAAGATAACGGTGAATAAAAATGAAAAGTGTTAGGTGCGCCATCTTTAGGCCGAAATTAAAAACAACCAAGGAAGTATTTTATCATTTATCTCTTCCCTGCGTTACACATACTGTTCAGTGTTCAGGTTTTCATATATATATATATATATATATATATATATATATATATATATATATATATATATATATATATATATATATATATATATGCGCATAAAGGTAAGTGTATACTTTGTCGAGGTGTAAGTAATACGCATTTATCTTAACGCGGCTGGGATAAGGATATTATCGATTCCAAATGTTTAATAGGTTCTGTGCAACAGTTTCAGCGTGAATGGCCCTTATCGCCTCTCATAGCGGATAAGAAGCATACGTTGCTGGAACGTCTACAAAACTATTTTATATATTTTCTGCTTTATTACATCAACAGCCAGTTTGCCAAAGTCGCTTGTTTTATCTATGGGGGGGCCAGTGAAAAACACACAAAACAAAATGTAAATAGCAATCTGAGGTAAATACTCCAGACGTTACTTTAAAAAGAAATCCTGAAAGTGTCTTAAAATCTACTCACCATTATATTCTAAAATACTCAACACGCATGCTCTAGATGCAACGGTACCAAGTATTGGTAATTATTAAATAAGTAAACACAGATCTTTTATCTCTGTCCCTTCCCACTCGCCAAAACATTCACAGCGCGTACTCTACAACTACTACAACTACAACAAAGAAGCTTTCCTTTTCTTCTTTGTATTTTTACAAGGGTGTCACCACTTATCAAGGTCCGAAGACAACTCGAGGATAAGTGTTAAGGCGTCGACGATGGCCATCCGGACAGCAGTGTTGTAATTAAAACTTGTGCAACTTGGATATAATTTGATTTTTTAAACGGGAGACCTCAATAAGAATTGATTTACGTAAATACAAACGAAATCTCTGTGAGCAAAGTTTCCTAGCTTAGAACATCCCACTACATGAGCAAAATATAATGAGGCTACATTGTTACTGACTACTGCATTGTTGTATTCAAGTCTTACGTTAACAAATACTTGTCCGGCTGTCCGCTTGGATAAGTAAATTCTGCTCATGCTACTAATCGTTTTCAGTCCCCCTAATAGTGGCATTATGTTCCAACTGACAATCTCTTTTACCTGAAAATTAGAGTGATTTCAGAGCCTTGATAAACGGTTATCTATTAGTAAAAATATCTTCGTTACTTCGAAAACTAATTTTAGATAAGAATTAATATACAAAAAAAAACACGTGATATATTAAGATCATACTAGAATGAGAGATACGTACTATTTATAAGTGGAGTCCAACTGTATTCAATATACTCTATACTGATAAAATAAAGTTGATTTTCCCCTGTAAATTCAGTCACAATATGACTATAAATGCAAGTACTATTTATAATTTCAATACAGTCACGCTTACTACAAAAAACTGATGTGTATTTCAGGAAGTTATTAGTTGGTTTCATTCGGCTTCCGAATTTTCTACAGTAATCCTCCCTTATCTCACAAAACACAGTCATATTTCCTCTAAGTCAGCGTATATGTTGCCCACGTCAAAATCTACTGTCACTTCTCTATTAATCAACATGACTTTTCGTTTATTGTACATATTTCAACTCAGGGCGCCATCGTGTCATTTCTAAATAATGATCAACGGCAATGTCATTGAGGTGAGGAGGTGTTTGTGATATTTTAACTAGGATTAATATATTTCTGATGCCTAATTATTAACAAGAACTCGTGGCATATTTCAACACTAATGAAAAACGTAAATATTCAGTGTACATAAAAAGAGGGATTCTAACACCGAAAAACGTATTAGATGTGAAAATGTTTTTAGAACGCTGGATATTTTATAATGTAATTACATGATGGTCATTACAAGCGTATTAAGCGTATTATTTCCGTTTGTTAATTCTGTATATGAGGGTGATTCACATCATCACAGTTAAACTAACAGCAGATGTAAAACCACCACTTTTTATCCAATGTCTCTATAGATGTTATATTTTTTATGGAAATCACTTCAGACAAGGCGTGAAGCCATTTTATGCACGTAGCTAAAAAATAAAACGAAAAATGATTATCAGGAAAATATTAACTATACTAACCCCCATAACCGCCGCCAGCAGACCCACTAACCCTCACGATATCTGCTATATAAATAAATCTACTCATAATTCTCAAAGATCCTCTCACACAAATCCATGGAAATGTGTAAATGATTACACAAAAAGTTTAAAATAAAACAAACGCGGACACTTCAAGAAGAAAAAATGCTTGGATAATACATCCATACCTTCGAAGTATATACAAAATAGATAAGAAAAATTGAAAAATAAAACATGGTATTACTAAACAGAAGCTTTCTGTTGACTTTAAAAAGGTCTGTTTATATATATACATATATATATATATATATATATATATATATATATATATATATATTATTTTGCTAACATATTTTTCCAATTATATTTCACTCTTTGCGTATGCCAAGCATTTTTGTTTGTTGTTTGTTTTTTTTGTTTTTTTACTTGGGAGTCACGACTTATCATAGCCCGAAGATCGCTCGAGTAAAAGAGTTAATGAATGTAAGATTGTAGTGTAATAATCGTTAATTATGTAAATTATGCGAACGGCTAAACAAGAACTTGTTTGCATTGGATTTGAAGGCTGCCATGTTGTATTCAGCCGGGAAGCAGCGGAGTAGTGTTCCACAGGCGGTCGATTCTGGAAAAGAAGCTTTGTTCGTGAGATTTGCGTTAGATTTAGATGCAGTTAGAAAGAAATCATATATAGTTGTTGTAACTAGTCAAGTATTTTTTGTGAAAGTTTAGCAAAGAGGGAACCATAAATTGGAGTGCATTTGAGCATTTGCCGTGAAAATACAGAGAGAGCAGAGACAGGCTCGCAACGTTTCATTTGTTGCAAAGAAATTACATGGAAAAACAAAAACACATCACCTAGTTTCGGAAGCTGGTTTTGAATTATATCAAGGGTAATAGCAGCTCCTGGCCAGATGTGACAACAGTGCTCCACTTAAGGGCGTATTTGGCTCTTATACAGATTGAGGATTGCATCGGCAGTGAAATGTGATCCAACTATTTTTCCGGTCAGAGCGATTATGATGAAAGGTGAGAAGCTTCGTTTTCGATGCATTAAAATTAAATAGCCAATTTTCCCCCATTACACCACTTTTTCAAGATCAGATGAGAGAGAAAAAGAAAGATATTGGTCCTTGATAGCCTTTAAAGTGTTGACTTAAATGGTAGTGTCGTCTGCAAAAATGAATGATCTAAGAATGTGATTTGGGAGGTTATTAATGAAAGTCAGGAAGAGAGTTGGGCCCCGTATGAAACATTGAGAGACGCCAGTGTTAATACTATCTAATTTCTGCTTTCTGCTTATGAACGACGACTTTTATAAGCCTATTAAAGGAAGTATTTAATGATTAAGAGGATATTTTCAAGTATTCCATAGCTGGCAGTATTGTGTAGTATACCTTTATGCTATACTCTATCAAAGGCGTTTGATATGTCAAGGGCTATTTCCCTATAAACAAAGTCCCTGTCCTGTGTAATCTAACAGTTAGTATATAGGAGCTAGTTCCCGTTGAAGCTTCATAAACACTATTACTGGAATGCTATAGGGCCAGTTGTTTTACTGGAACCAAGGTTTTTGATAAACTTGTCAACACTACGTACAGATATTTGTAAGTCGCATAGTGTGTTTTCAGTTACTGGAGGAAATACGGGAAATAAGCGGCCCTGTTCACAAAGGGTAGAATTTTCTACAATGGCAAAGAGTTTGGTTTTATCAGATGCTGAGGAAATTACCTCAAGTCCATAGATAATGATAGCGATAGAGAGCACGCTTCTGTTGAGTACGCTCGTTGTTATTCGCCAAAACTAAAGGTGACTTTAGTTTCACAACATCTAATACAGTGGGGGCAATGAAAACTGATTTTTGTGCACAATAGCCGCGGACAAATTCTGGGCTGAACCACGACTGGTTGTTGGGCTTGTTCTGGAATTTCTGAGAGAGTATGAAGCAGTCTATACCAGCAATTGATCATTCAGTCAGGTCAAGTCAGGTCAGGTCAGGTCAGATATTATAGAGGACGCGTTCTTTTGGAACATACAGTGCAGAAGTATATCTGATATAAATGTTCGTTTGTCGGAGTCAGGCATACGGTTGGGTTCATGAAAAATTTGTGTTGTGTCATAGGCAATCGAGAAATCATGATAGTACCTCATCTCATACACTGTCTTTTTTGAGTCGACTAGCCTTTCAACATTGTGAACATTGAAGTCTTCGCAGACGTGAATGTAAGCCGATAGAAATTTCGCTGTTATAGATGTTTAGAAGCTTAGAATGGAGGTTGAATATAACAACATCGCATGGATTAAAGAATAACAGTACAGTTGCATTCCAAGATCAACATATTTGTTTGTAACTCAAAAAGTCTACTTTAGCATGTTAAAATCTAAAATATATTTTTATAGATCTGAAACAAACGGTAATTACAATGTTATTACCGGCTTTTGTCTTGCATATACTATTCAGAAATATTATGAATTCATTGCTTAAATAAACATAGTATGACAATATAGTGTCACAAGAAGAACAACACTCAATGTTGTGTGTCTGTTCGGGCAGCTGTCTCGGTTCATATTGTAGAGCTAGATAGGTTTATTTAACGTATTAATTGAAATATTGTGAATTTATTTTTAATTACACAAGAAATTTCTTACTATTATTATTACTATTACCGTATTTATATAATATTTATTTTCTGTAATGTTCTTTCTTCAAGCAACATTATATATATATATACATATATATATATATATATAAATCTATATATATATATAAATTCTACTGTCATATATATATATAATCTTAGAAGTTTTTAACTTTGAAAACCATATAACTTTTTTATTTTTTTAGTTCTTTCTAAGCGTCGTGATATATATATATATATATATATATATATATATATATATATATTCATATATATATATATATTCATATAAGAGCAGGTAAGATAAATAAAATTTCCATTCTATATTGAATTAATTAATAACCGACTCTAAATCATTTTAATTATTCTTTTTTCGATAGAAAAAAACACATGAATAAAATTTGTTATCACATGCAAACGTTCCCATAATTCTATTTGATTTTGCTTTTTGTTTCATTTATTGTTTGATGCGTTTCATTGGATGTTTGAAACTAAAATCAAAGAAAACTTTCAAATCCTAAATTTGTTTAATTAAGTCGGTTTAATTAACTTTGACTAATTAAGTTTCTGTCACGCAGTAACTCGAATTAGAGCTGAAAAGTAGTTCTTTTTTTTAATTTTCAAACAAAATGACAGTGAAATTGACGCGTATGAACACCAAGAAAAAAAGCAAAGATACTAGAGCAAGAAGCGCCAGTGTAAGGGATAGGAAGTGATAGGGGGGTTCGCAAAAAAAGGGAAAATTAATAAGATAAAAAGAAGAGTGAAAGTAGGGATAAAATAAGTAAATATGTACGTCTAAAAGAGAAATGAATAGGCGACGGTGTCAGGGATAGAAGGAGTATGAGAAGAAGAAGAAGAAGAAGAAGAAGAAGAAGAAGAAGAAGAAGAAGAAGAAGAGAAGAAAGAGAAGGAAGAAGAAGAATAAAGGAGAAAACAATGGTGTCAAGGATAAGAGGAAAAATGAAAGGAAAAAGGCGATCGTATCAGGGATAGGAGGAGGAGGTGGAGGCGGAGGAAAACGAAGAAGAAGAAGAAGAAGAAGCAGGAGGAAAAAAATGCCCCTTTTTCATTATAATTTAAAATGACTTACCTTAGAATTAAAATAAACAGACATAAACACCTATTTAAATTTTAAAATTCCCTCTTTACTTACCCAGCTATTTAGAGTTTCAAAAATTGTTACAAATACCAACGATCTTATTTAGATTTTAAAATATATCTTTGTCAAAGAAGGTTTCCGCATCGAGAGGCCTCCTTACGGTTAAAAAAAAAAAACAATATGAAACACTCGCTTATAAAGGTACTTATTCTATGAACTATTTTATAAACTTTTTTTAAATATAATTCCTTCATTTTGTTTAAATATCATATCGAAAAATTCTTAAAAAAAGACCTTGTTTTTAGTCATTCTCCAAGCTATAAGAAAACCTTAGCGGCTGTTGCTATAAGACAATTGAGAATATGAAAGAGGTTGTGATGAGGGTCACTGACTTGTTCACACACTAGAACTTTCATGGGCCTTCCCGAAGTTGCTGGAACGGTACAAAAGGTCCATTAGCAACGGGGGGATATTACTTCGAAGGAGACTATAGTTTTATGTGTGCACTATCTATAAAAGTGCCCACACGAAAAAAGTCTAGAAAGTTATTGAAGGCACCTCGTATATATATATATATATATATATATATATATATATATATATATATATATATATATATATGTGTGTGTGTGTGTGTGTGTGTGTGTGTGTGTGTGTGTGTGTGTGATTTATTGAAGATGCAGGAATATGTCAGGTAGAAGCTTTACTAAATACAAGATAAGACGAAGGTAAATAGAAAAACGTAACTTCATTTGTGTGTTTAACTATTTTAGTTTTGTTAAAGTGATGTAGTATGTTTTAACAACTGCTTTATCTTTATTTCTGTACGTTTTATAAACGTTAATCAACTTCGCTGTCATTTGATAATGGAAACTATATAACATAATATTTATTTTCTGTTCTTGCATGATTAGAAATGTTTGCAAATATTACCCGTTATTTGTTTGTTTTACATTAGATATTTTATGCTAGGAAGAATGGAGAATATGGCGTACTGTTTGTAATAAGTGATTATTATTATAAGAATATTAGTAATTCTTATTTGATGTGTGGTAACGGAATGGGACCAAAATATTGAAAACGGACATAAAGAGTAGCGTATATGAGTAGAAACGTATGGAAATTAAAGAGTTAAAAAATTGCGGGAGCAAAAAAAAAAAAACACAACAAAGAGGTAATAATAAAGGGCAAAAGAAACATGTACAATGTACAAGCACTAAATGTACTAATTGATCACGGATCGTCAATCACACTCGTACATACACACATACACTACACACACACAAACATATATATCAATACATATGTTTGTATATATATATATGTGCGTGTGTATATATATATATATATATATATATATATATATATATATATATATATATGTGTGTGTGTGTGAAGTTTTAATTTTAATTAAATTATATAACTTAAATGTAAAACTCAATGGGTATTAGCGATACCAATATATGATTTTAGAAATATTTCTAAATAAAAATGAGCCGTTTTTACAAAAAACAGAAACAGTATTTAAAAAAATAAAATAAAATAAAAATTCGGTTTCTTCATCGTAAACTCAAATAAGGCTTTTTTAAAAAACCAACTTTGGAATTGTATAACTAAATAAATAGGACTATTCCTTTCCGGGCATTTTCCATGAAAAACCTCAATTATTTTTGCGCAAACTACGCAGTGAATGAAAATTTCAGCATTGCTATTTTTCCATCCCACATTGTTCAACATGGAAATACTAATGTATATGTATCTAACCAATTTTCTTTCGGTGCACATCTTAGTGAACTCCAAAGGGTTTATGTTTTTCTTATATATAAATATATATATATATATATAAAAATAAATAAATATATATAGATATGTATGTATGTATGTATGTATGTATGTATGTATGCATGTACAGGCTTGAACGATGAAATAGTCGCCCTAAAAACCAAAACCTCAGCTTTTATTTTTTAAATTTTATTGAAAAAAAAATAAATCCAGATAGCTTGATTATGTAGTAGAAATGACATCTATTAAATGTAGCCGTTTTCAGCTAAGATTACCGACTCGTCCGGAACTGGGACCATACCTTTTCCATAACGCCGGCAGTAGCTCGGCGAATACTCGGCTGATGCCGGGGATCAGCTTGGCTTTTGATGTTCTGGGAAGCAATATATGTGATGCGCTCGACATATGACCAAACGAAGTCGTCTAGCGAGTTAAGGTCTCGGGAGACGGGGCAGTGAGAGTAAAAAGTCGAGCACTCTTTCTGAAGTCAAGCCTGGGTCTCTTTTCACTTGTGAGACGTCGCTGAATTCTGTTGCTACACGGAGGGTTTGCCACCTGATTGATCCAGGGAATCACCACACTCCTCAACAAATCGAAGTGTTGACTTTAAAGCCGACTTCAATGATATGAGGTCGCATGATTTGGCACTCACTTGAAAGCATACCAAAGACAACAACCGTGGCCAGAAAATTTATTTTCATCACCATGGCACGTTCCTCCAATTATATATATATATATATATATATATATATTTATATACATATATTTACATATATATGTATATATATATATATTTGTATATATATATATTTATATATATTTATATATATATTTATATATATTTATATATATATATTTATATATATATTTATATATATATTTATATATATATATTTATATATATATATTTATATATATATTTATATATATATTTATATATATATTTATATATATATTTATATACATATATATATATATTTATATATATATATTTATATATATTTATATATATATATTTATATATATTTATATATATATATATTTATATATATATTTATATATATATTTATATATATATTTATATATATTTATATACATTTATACATATATATATTTATATATATACTTATATATATTAATATATATATTTATATACATATATTTATATACATATATTTATATATTTATATATATATTTTCTTATATATTTATATATATACATTTATATATATATTTTTATATATATTTATATATATATTTATATATATATTTATATATATATTTATAAATATACATTTATATATATATTTATATGTATATATATATAAATATATTTATATATATATATTTCTATATATATTTATATTTATATATATTTATATATATATATATTTATATATATATACGTTTATATATATATTTATATATATATTTATATTTATATATATTTATATATATATTTATGTATATATATATATATTTATATATATATTTATATATATGTTTATATATATTTATATATATATGTTTATATATATATATTTATATATATGTTTATATATATATTTATATATATATATTTATATATATACATTTATATATATATATATTTATATATATATATTTATATATATTTATATATTTATTTATATATATTTATATATATATATTCACATATATATATATTTATTTATATATATGTATTTATATTTATATATATGTATTTATATTTATATATATGTATTTATATATATATTTATATGTATATATTTATATATATATTTATATATATATTTATAAATATATGTATTTATATATATATGTATTTATATATATGTATTTATATATATGTATATATATTTATATATATATTTATATATATATATTTATATATATATATTTATATATATATATATATATTATATATATTCATATATAAATATTTGTATATAAATATTTATATATATATATATATATTTATATAAATATTTATATATATATATAAATATATATATATATATATATATTTAAGCGAGGAGGGCAGAGCGTAACTCTTGATATATCTAAGGCTTCTGACAGGGTGTGGCATGAGGTTCTCTTCAGGAACATTAGATCATACGGTATCACTAGTAGAATACTTAACATGATTAAATCCTTCTTAGATAAGAGAAAAATCTAGGTTGTCCTCGACGGTCGTACATCTAAGCAATAGTATATAATTGCGGGAGTGCCCCAGGGATCTTTCCTTGGACATCTACTGTTCCTGATATGCATAAATGACCTCCCCGACAAAATGTCTTCTGAGATGGGTATATATGCTGAGTACACCACTCTCTAAAACAGGCATGACAGGAAAACAAATGAACACATATCTAAAGAATGGCAGAAACACTAGAGGATGACCTCCAATCTGTAGTGGAATGGGAACAAAAATGGGTGGTCACGTTCAATGCCGCCAAGACTAAACTAGTTTCATTCAATAATTACAAGAAACCTTCTCTACCACCTATAGCAATGGCCAACGACTCTTTATCTGAGAGTACGTCTTTTAAGCTCCTTGGCCTAATGTTCACAGGAAACATGAGTTGGAACAATTACATCGAGGGCATTGCCAGGGCCGCTGCAAGGAAGGTGGGCTCTCTCTACCGTGCTAGAAAACTACTAACACACGAAAGTATCCTGTACCTCTATAAGCAACCATTCGCCCATGTACTGAGTATTGCTGTCATATTTGGGCTGGTGCATCGGCTACTAGTCTCTCGCTCCTTGACAAGGTTCAAAAGAGAGTCGCAAATCTGATAGGCCCTGAATTGGCATCTAAGCTTCAGCCTCTGTCCCATCGAGGAAACGTTGCATCCCTCTGCCTGTTCTACAAGTATTATAATGGTGAATGCTCTGACGAACTGCAAGTACTTGTGCCTCCACGACGTGAACACCCTCGACAGACCCGACAGGCTGCAAAATCCCACCCCCACACTGTAGAGATCCCTAGATGTAAAAGATCTTTCTACTCCAGTAGTTTCTTCCCCAGAACCGCTAGACTTTGGAAATCCATTCCAGGTCCCTGCTCCCCCAATTGTACTGACGTGCAGAAGTTCAAGTGCAACATGAACCAACATCTTGCTGCCCAAATCCCTACATAGTACCCCAGTAGTTGTTGCCCCTGTTAGTAGCCCCCTACACCAAAGTGTCAATGTGCCTTTTATGGGGTGAAAATGTAATAAAAAAAATATATTTATATATATTTATATATATATATTTATATATATATATATTTATATATATATATTTATATATATTTATATATATATACATTCATATATATATATATATATATATACATTCATATATATATATATATGTATTTATATATATTTATATATATATTTATATATATATATATAATATATATATTTATATATATATGTAATTATTTATATATATGTATATATATATATATATATATATATATATATAATGTTATGTATTGATATTGGGATTTGTACACAACTGCTCAACTAGTAGATGGTCTGAAAACAAAAACAAAAGCCGGTTTTCATCAAACAGAAATAGAATCATGTTGCTTTTTTCTAGAGTCAGAATTTTATCGTTTCATCCTGTAGGTATATATATATATATATATATATATATATATATATTTATGTCTGTCTGTGTGTGTACGTGCGTGTGTCCGTATGTGTATATATGTGTGCTGTGTACATGTGTAGCTGATGGCTTATAAGAAATAACGCAGACTTTGATATCAGGTCGGATATTATATGTGTGATAAAACATAATATATAGACAACCGGAAAGCTAGGAGTAGTTTCTCTCGCTCTGACTCACTCATTCACTAACTCTGTGGCCACCCACTCTTTCGTCCCAAATTATTAGCAGTACTCATATGATGGGAATTGTTTATTCGTAGATAGGTTTCCGCAACAATATAAAAATGTCAGGAGATGCAGATATTTAAACTAATGCTGCAGTTTATGTTTGAACAAGACACTAGAAAGTTTCAATTTGCAAGAACCTAATGCATGACTAAATTGAAAAGCTAAATAGCAACTATAAGTGCAGGTACATAATTTGCTTAAAAATAAATATTCTTGGCTGGTTCCTCGAATTCGAGGATCAACGGTGAGTTTGTCTTTAAGGATTTGCCCTCTGTTTCCTCTGCAGATTTATCCTCGACATGCACGCTCTGTGACAGTCAGTATAATGGAATCTCTGGGGATAGGGAATATGGGCAGATGACGCTTTCCTTGTTCAACGTTTGTTCTTTACGGCTTTTCTACTGTGGATCTCAAAAGCCGCAGTGCTTCGCTTTGATAAAGCCCTCCAACTGTTCCTGTCTTTTACTCTGCCTTCCCAGTCTTTCTCTGGGATGTCGATTACGGGCAGCTGTCAGTTCACCTGATCGTTGTAGCGCTTATGTGAAGCGCCTCTTCCCGTTTGCCGTGGCACAATTCACAATAGAACGATACTTGGACATTCTCGTGTCATTCATTCGAAACAGATGTCACACCCAACGAAGCTATCTATCCAGAAGCATGGACTCGATGCTGGGGGCATGCGCGCTTTCTAGGACTTCATTGTTTATGACGTAGTTCTGTCACGTCATATCCTTGTTGAGTTGAGGGATCGGCGATCTTTGATTTCACTACCTGCTGTAGAATCTTCTGAATTGTCTCTTACTGCACCTGGCATTTATCCCCAAATAGATTTCAATAGTGCTCTGTACTGCGGGTTTGGGTTGAGTAATTGTCAGTGAGGAGACTGTTGCCGTCTGATGACCGAAGGGGATCTAGCACTTGCTGCGTACGGCCGTATATTGCCCGAAATACCTGTGTAACGTGGCCGTTACTTTTAAATTGTGTCGTTACAGTTCAAACCTCTCGGACTCACACCTTGACCGGTACTTCGTCTTAATAGCAACAAACAAATAAAAAAAGGGAAAAATAAAAATCTAACTCGGCATTTTTCCCAAGTTCAAATTCAATGCATTTATTCGTAATTCTTAAACACCGCATTTCATTATTTTTTCAAAGTCTTTTCTCACACACATGTGATTTTTAAAAGTTTCTGTCTCCTCGCCACCCAGCACCATCCGTCAGCCAGCGCCTTGTCGCCCTCGACTTTATACATTCATCTTGCACGCTACTTACTTCTCCCGTCACGCTTTTTCGCCCTGGTATTTACTTCCCCCGGAGTGTAATTAGCTTCTCTTTCGACCACGTGGTGTAAATTTCTTTCCTTTTCTTGTGACGCAAGCTCTCGCAAGGTTGCTTATTTTCAATGCCTGCTGTTGCTAATATTTTCGTTAGGCAACTATCCTCCATCTGCTGCTTATGTTCTCATACGCGCCATACGCGCTCTGTTACACCTGGTACAATGCTCGGTAATTTTCAGTAGTTGGGTTTGTTTTGTAAAGGCTACTCATCACTTGTTCTGCATTTCTCTTAGCTTGCTCTCGACTGTATTGCTGCATGGTCTGTGAGAGTCTGCACTGGGTCTGACACATGTGTGAAACACGTCTACCACATCCATTTGACACACTATTACATAGTCCAGAAAATGCCAATGTTTGGAACGCGGATAATGCAACGTAGTTTTGAAGCTTTCTGTTGGATAGGAGGCTTTGTTTCACGTACCGAGCCAATAAACGTCTTCCATTGTCGTTGCAGTTGCTCATTAATGTCATTCTAGCATTATTTGTCAAGCATTAACTTCTCTAGTCATTCTGGTCAGCCCTGACGAGAATCTTGTCTTCTCTGTTTACTTACGCGAGGAGGTTCCTCAACTCTGTTTAAAAGGCTTTCTTTGAGGTAGAATCCGCCTGCATTGTGGGGGCATGAACTCTAATGAGAGTAACATACTTGTCGTTGTGTAGAGGGAAACGTAGAGATATTAGGGAGTCAGTGTGTCAAACTCGAGGTTTGGGAGTCTGCCAGCAATATAGTTCATTAACATGAAATCTGCTTTTATCTTTCCAATGTCTAGACCATTGCAGTGTATAGCCTAGTCCCTGTTCGTCAGCTGTAATATGGATGTCAAGTCTAGCCAGTTCTCCGGCCATTATAGCAGTGCGTCTCTGAAACCAGCTATTGTCTCTAGAATCCTTCATGCAGCGTACATTATTTTCAGCATTGCCAATTATCTCGTTCCGTTAATCCTTATTACGCTTGAAAGCGATGCCTGTTGGGCGCGCCCAACCAACAAAGTCGCATTTGAGACAAGCATTGTTTAAACAATCTTATAAGAACCTAAAGAGGTCTGCTTGCTTTCGAGCGTTGCTGTTATTGCATCAAAAACAGGTGACCCCTATTTCTGAGCCGCCCACATCCAAAGTTGAGACAGCGCTAGTCGTTTCGCCCCTTCTCCATCGCTGTAGGATTTTACATTCCACCTGCGCTTAATAGGTTTAGAGTGAAGATTAGTGCACGCAAACCAACTTCACTGTTTAGGCACCACACCCTCCACTATGTCTCAGCGAGCTGAACGGCTGTGGTGACCTCGGAGATGTAGGTTTTATATCAGTGTCCTTCTATTAGCCTCTGGTTTTACAACCTACCTCGGAGGCACGAAGGTAGTTACCTAGAGCTAAGGGCTGGTTCGTGGGCATCAATACGTACCCATACGCCGATGGATTTGCATGCCACGCTTTTGGAGGCCAAGACCCCTCTGAATCTATTGTGTTTCAGCCTGGGACCGCGAGGTACCCAATTCCGTGTGTCGCACTTGGAGTTACCACATAGTACTTGCTAACAGAAAGTGTATGTACTTACAGGAATAGGCTTAAACACTCGGTATCTTTTTTCGCGATACTAGCATGCGGTGTGAGCAGAAGCGACAGGTAATAAACACGCATACACTTCGCCAACACACTAAACGTAAGCCATTTTGAAACACACAAATAAATGATTTTCATAATAAAATAAATTAAATTGAATTAATAAAATGAATAAATAAAAACTAAATTTCATGAATCAAAACAAGGTGTCAAACATTTAAAAATTATATCAGATAATCGAATAAATAGAAAAGATGAATTATTTTAGTTGCAACGTGGCAGAGTAAGGCAACAAGAACAAAGTTCACGCTGTTAAAGGTGGGGAGCACCGAAACTTTTTAAACGAAGATAGCCTAGCTTCTTGTTTTAGATATGTTTGCTCATTGGATCATATTTGTGTGTGGGTTATAAAATCAATAAATTGAAATGAATAGTTAGGTTAAACGATACTTATATACAATAAATCATTCGCATACAAAACATCGGTAAATTTAGGTTGATAATTTCTTTCGGAAATTGAAACTGATTTTCCCTGTAACGCAGTAGCCGTAAATATGTTTCATATACTACAAAGTATGCCCGAGGTATTGATCACTGTTGAAATAACTATTGTGTGCATATATGTATATATATATATGTGTGTGTGTGTGTGTGTGTGTGTGTGTGAAATTAATATTCAGTAAATTAAGAGTTTACTATAAATTCATTATTCGATAAGGAATACAAGATTTTAAAAATGGTTCCTTATTCCATGGAGTCTTATAAATATTGACACTACTTTAAGTTTACAGAATTATACTATCTTTAATGTGATAGTATTTAAAAAAAATTAAGTTAATTATGTATATATATATATATCGATATATATACACACATATATACACACACACACACACACACACACACACACATATATATATATATATATATATATATATATATATATATATATATATATATATATATATATATTAGAATTGCAAAATTTTAAAATGATGAAAAAGAAATGAACCATACTCGGATGTTATAAAATAAAAAGTCGATTTAAAAAACCGACGAATTGTAATGAAACCGGAATCGCTTTTCGTCAGACAAAGTTTTCAAGGATATATGTTTGAACGATATATATCCTTGAAAAGTTTGTCTGACGAAAAACGCTTCGAGTTTCATTACTATATATATATATATATATATATATATATATATATATATATATATATATATATATATATATATTCCAGATTCCTGCTTCCCAAACTGTATTGACATTCAGAAGTTCAAATGTAACGTTAACCGATATCTTGCTGCCCAACTCCCCACCTAGTACCCCTGTAGCATGTGTCCCTAATAGTACTCCTCTACATCAAAGTGGCAATGTGCCTTGTTGGGGTGATTCAAGATTAGTAACTCAGGAATTTAACTAGGTTGTTGAGAGTAATCAACAAAACAAAAATAAAGTATATTTTAATTAATATATATATATAATTATTATATTATATTGCATTATATTATAATATATTATATTTCCTCATAATGTGGTGTGCATACGCTTGAAATAATGATATTATTAATAATAGGCATAGCGATTGCGTTGCTGGTTCTTAGATGTTAATCTAATCAAATTTCATTGTTTATAAGAAATGCGCCTAGTAAAGGGACATCTGTTATTGTTTGCATTTTTTCATTTACACAAAGTTTGGCTAATTATTCTTCAGCTGCGATTTCGTTCCAATTCCGGTCTACTAAACACGTAAAGATCGACTCGAGTTATATAGTCAATAATCTATAAATCTATAAATGGATTTATGCTATATATATACTTATATACTTTATATATATATATATATATATATATATATATATATATATATATAAGAAGAGAGAGAGAGAAAGGAAGTATTTGAGAAAGAGATAGAAAGAGAGAGAAAGAGACAGACGGGAGAAAAACAGAGAGGGCGAGAAGGAAAGACAAATGAGAAGGCGGGTTCGGAAACCCAGTCTAGTTTAATATGGCGAAGAGATGTAAGTCAATCAAATAAAAAGTAAAGAAATCAAGAAATATAAAACAATATTTTAAAAAATTTTGTAATCATCGAACCATGATCAAAGACCAATTAAATTCTCTTTCCAAATCTGAATCCGATGAAACAAAATGGCGCGTTAAGCTGCGACTAATAAGTGAACCAATTATTAGGCCTCAAGTGAAGTAGAAAATTTATTCTGGACATCAAATGGAGCAGAATAAACAGGAAATTTATTCTGCGAGAAAATTTATTCAAATAATTTAATCCATTCGGAGAGACCAGTTATTGTGACCCCGTATAATAGTATTATGTGCTGTCATTGACAACATTTAAGCCGATAAATCGAATTAAGTAGAGCTGTTTTCTTTTTAGAATACATTATATAATATGATATAACTTGATCACATGAGTCATATTTGTTGCATAAAGTATCATTATCGCACACGTCAGAATCGCAATGGTTTATATAAACGTCAAAACCGTGGCAAATTTGTCAGTAGACAACAATCAATTGGGACAAATACATTCAGAACATTTCAAAGTCTGCTACAAACAAAATTGGAACTTCTACCTTGTTAACGCAATACTCACACCCGGGAGTATCCTATATTGTTATAAAGTTACAATTTGCACATCCATGATGTATTGTTACCGCCCTCTGTTGATGGGTTTGTTCATTCCGTGATATCATATTTCACTTATCACCACATCTGCAGGTAAATAAGAATAGTTTCATTCAAATCTAATTATTATATTACTGTCAATTCGAGTGACTGTTTAGAAACATTTTCCAGTATACTTAATAATAATTGCCGAACCATTGCAAAAACAATTTACAATAAGAAACAGTTAACAATACGTTGTAATTAGTAGCAATTACTACGAGTGATGATATATTGCATTCATGATATACTTAAAATGCCGTGACACATACCCCACAACAACTTTTTCCATTCGCTAATGAAATGGCATCAATAAAATAAGAATACTAATTCACATTCAGAAAATACACAACTCAATACTAAAAAAACAAAACTGATCTGACATCGCGTAGACTTAGTCCTTTTAATTTTAATAGTTTTTTTTCTTTAATTTATCAAACATTTACCGACAAAAATTACATTGTAATAATTATATTCTTGTTAATAAATATGTTCGTTTTCACATTATTTAAACGTTCGTTTTCTTATTTTATTTACAATTCGAAACACATTCGTTCATTTGGATTTCTTTTTGCTTTTTTCTGTTTTCCTATGCATTCACTAATTCAATAACAGTGGTGTCGCTGGTCAACTGGTTAAAAACATCTACTGAAAACTTAGGTAGATCAAGTTTGAATCCAGTTCGTTTCACAGAAACCTACACGAGGTTATGAAGGTGAGGTAAATAATGATATAACAGAATTTACGTTAAACGGTTGTAATTGTTTTGATGCTATTTTCTTTTATCTCCTACGTAAAAATTATTCGAGTTTAAGGTTATGCTTACTTTATTTATGAAGTCTTGAAATTAATTCGGGGAATAAAAAGGGGGAAAAATCCGTCTAACGCGCACAAAAAATCCAGTTGCGTAGAGCAAGCTTCTCTTGATTTCGTCTTCTTCTTCTTCTTCTTCTTCTTCTTCTTCTTCTTCTTCTTCTTCTTCTTCCTTTTTCGTCCACGTCGTCGTCACAACATCACGATTACATTCAGATCCTCTCGGCAAAAAAAAGTCTTTATATACAAACTTTTAATTGCAACAGTACCATATTTGCATATCTGTCTTCCCTTCTCCTCTTTTCCTTGTACTATACGGATTCCGGGTTCGAATGACGGTGGTTCTTGTGCACATCATTTTGTAACCTCAGTGTTGTTCAGTTCCGCTACCCCACCCCCGTTATCTGATGATCACATAGGCTACGTCCTGGCGGTTTACTACGTACCACTAAAGCATCGATTCTTACATAATCACTATCGCTTGTCGAAATAGTGACTTCTCCTCTTCCGCATCACGCGCGGGATGAGCCTCCAATAGTGAGGACGTCCACTTTCACTGTCTACCAGGATCGACATCAATTCACATCTATTCTTGCATGTTAGCATCCTGCGTCAATTTATGCCGAACACTGCATTACATCAACGTAGACGTCAATCTCCAGAAGCGCCGCATTTACATCTTGGTTGGGGAGTAGGCTGGCGCTTATACTTCGTCTCCTTGTTCGTTTTCCCGAACAGTCCTGGGCCCAGTGTCCAACCTTGCCGCATCGGTAACAATGAGTTCAACGTGTTCGGCAATTTCTTGCTATGTAACTCTTGCGGCATCATTTGAAGCAATTTACTCCTGTAACTTGGCTATCCCCGGCAGGAACAGCAGATTTAAAAAAAAACGGTCAATTTTTTAAACTTAGCCCCTTATTATGACCCCTTAACACTTATTTTTTAGGGCTCAAACTAAGTTATTAAGTTAGATCCATGTCCAAGGAACCTATATCTAAAATTTCAAGCGTTTAGACTCAAAATTGTCGGAGGAGTTTGGTAGAGTTCTCAAAAGTCAAAATGTTAAAGTTTGACCCATTAGCAGCAAAATTTCTGGCCGAAAGCCGATCACATAGATTTTTCCAAATCTCAGTACCCTGTATATTAAATTTCAAGTCTCTAGACTATATTTTGACAGAGTTATTGCGTAGGGAAATGTACACAGACACATAGACACGTTCAATTTTATTGATATACTAGCATGGGTGCACGGCGTTTCCCGGGTATTTGGAGGTGTATGTTGAACAAAAAAAACGCGGTCAATTTTTTAAACTTTGACCCCTATTATGGCCCCTTCAAATTTATTGCTTTGGGCTCAAATTAAGTTATTAAGTTAGATCCATGTACAACACACACAAACACACAGAGACACAGATACTCAGACAGACACTTTCACTTTTATAAATTTATAGATAGATAGATACGTGTGTGGGGGGGGTTGTGTTTGTGTGTGTATATACATATATATATTTGTACGTTTCAATTCTTAATCCGGCAGGGGAATGTGATGTGTCTAATGTGTTAGGTATAAGTTAGTGTTAAGTTCATGCTTGCACGCCTTCTCGCTTTCACCTAACAACGCTGGCTAACCTAGTAGTGAAAAGGGAGCAGCTATGCATAAGTCTTCCCTGCCAGTACATAGCCTCTCCATTATCAAGACTACTACAGTGCCTCCACGTTGACTACACACGGTAACTGGGTGCCTTGCGGCCCCAGGCTAAACTTGTAGGAGATCTCGGAATAGTAGGGGACCCCAGAGGTAGTGCATTATGGCCCACCAATGTGTTGGCATGCCCTGGCACACTACCAACTCCTATCCCACTCTCTTGTGAGTGCCCTTGGTTGGGGGAAGGCTAGGAGAACCAACTCTAAAATCAAACACCACTGCCTTATGGGTCTTATCACAGCAAAAGGCTAAGAGATGGGAACTCTGACTTTAAATCCTACTGCTGCCTTGCAGTTTTCCTTAAAAGACTATGGAACCTCATCCAGAAAAAAAAAGCGTAGTAGCGGACAGAATAGGGCGACTGTTTACCTCGCTGAGATTACTTTAGGTGCGGAACAGATACTGCACCTAAACTGCGCAAGCATGTTTGGAGCCAAAGTGGAAAATTCTGTGGTGATGGAGATAGACTACGCCAACACCGAGGGATAAAGCACTGATGGACTGCATGATAATGATAATGACATATATATATATATATATATATATATATATATATATATATATATATATATATATATATATATATATATATATATATATAATTTTGCCCTATATATTTTTTCGTGCCTTTTAACATTTCCTGTCTGGGTCATTTTTACATTTGTTTTTATATTTAATATTTAATTCTATCACCATTTAATTTTTTCCTCTTCTTCCCTGGTCTTTCTTATTTATATTTATTTATTGGCAGCAGTTTGAAAAGCACATCTCATTTTTCTTTTAGTAATATTAATGGAATTTTTTCCCATTGTCCTTGCACATATTTGTGGATTATTTTGGACCATCTTGCAATTACGTGATTTCCTTGGATTTTACTTGTGCAAATGGAAATTCAATTAACTTTCTTGAAGTTATATTTTTGGATTTTACCATCATTGGATTATTTATCTTCCACCATACTATCCATTCACGTGTAATCACCTTTTTCTTCATCGTATTCCCTCTTCTTTACTTTTTTGTTATCAAGTAATATCTTTGACTTACTTGTTGTTTCATCGAATACTTTTGTATGCAAAATCCGATCTCGCATTTTGCTAATTCCTACCCTCTGATGAGAAGGGAAGTATTTCTTCGAAACTCCACTGATTAAGGACTATACACTTATCAAATGTTTCCTTTTCAGATTAAATATGTTTTTAACTCTTTTTCAAAGTGTTTTTTAACATGTTTTATTAACTGTTTGCTCGTATATATATATATATATATATATATATATATATATATATATATATACGAACAGAAATATACAAAAATATTTGTGTGTACAAATATGTATATGTATATGTATACACGTATATGTATATACGTACATAATTATACATATATATTTGTGTATATATATTTATATATATGCGTTTATATATATATGTATATATAGGGAAACATATATTTATATGAACATATATATATATCTATATCTATATATATATATATATAATATTAATATGATCTTCGACAGTGCTGAATGAGAAAAATTCACCAAATAAAATCGCATCTGGCCTTTAAAATAAGTTAACAACGCTTTTGAAGATTGCAATCATAGTTGCTTTTCCTGTATTAAACAACATGCTTGAAAATGAGAAAATATAGCCGGAGATTGATCAAATTACAAAACCAATGAACTCAAACCGTTTACAGAGAATCTAGGGCCGCATTTTGCTTCGGGAGACCCACAAACCAAAATTGACTGTCAGACTTCAACAAAGAAACTTCTACCCTTTCCATCTGCTGGAACACACACACACACACACACACACACACACACACACATACACACGCATATATATATATATATATATATATATATATATATATATATATATATATATATAGGTTTGGTGGTTAAATTTTAAATTCTGAAAGAACAAAATATAGACACATATATTCGAATTAAGAATTTATTGTTTGACATAAGGAATATATAGAAGGGGTTATGTTAATTTCCTTAATCCAAGGATTTTCAATAATGGCTCATATCATCAAAGGAAATGAAATGCGGTTAGCAAAATGTTCAGCTGTGAATGGACGCTTATTTTGCTTTTCAGCCCAATTATTGAAAATAGTTTTTTGAGTGATTGTGGATAAATATATGGAAAAAATTATACGAAAAGAGAATTTGATACAACCTGGGCAGTCCATTATCGGAAGGAGTACAAGGTCCTTCAGGGTTATAAATCTAGGTGGGCAGAAAATAGGTCCAGGGGAGAAAGTAATTCCAATATAGCAGAAGCTTATCGCTCCTTATTATTTCTTCGAAAGGTATACGGGGCAGCCGTATTCGTTGGTGCGTTAAGTGTGTGTTGGTCGATGTAATCCAAAAGC
The DNA here is from genome assembly GCF_053919585.1 of Euprymna scolopes. Taxonomy (NCBI): domain Eukaryota; kingdom Metazoa; phylum Mollusca; class Cephalopoda; order Sepiida; family Sepiolidae; genus Euprymna; species Euprymna scolopes. The sequence continues at coordinate 133,192,297 of NC_136490.1, read as the reverse complement.
TTTCTCGGTGTTGACTATTCTTAAATATTGAGCTTTTCCTTTTTGGCTAGGATCATCTTGAAAGTATTACTTCAAGTAATATCTATCAGGATTTTGCATCTGAATTCTATCAGTGTTTTGTCTCGCTTATATATATATATATATATATATATATATATATATATATATATATATATATATATATACAGTGATGATTATATTTATTGGCACGGTAAAATAAAAGTTAAATTTTGTCTAATAAATTCTAAAAAAGGGATTAAATTAAAGAAAATAACAAAGTATATTATGTATTTTTAACTGGCCTTTCCGATGCAGCAATCGGATTTTAGAAAAAATAAATAACAAAGGAACAACAAACATAATTGCAAAAAACCCTTGTTCAAAATTATTGGCACGATTTATTTAATAATCAATTGTATAGCCTTTGGCCTTGATTACCTTCCTCAGTCGCTTTTCATAGTTTACAACCAAGTTGTTGCACTCTTCAGTAGTAATTTTAGCCCACTCTTCCTGACAATAATCCTCCAATTGAATAAGATTCTTAGGCTTCCTTTGCATTACCCTCAATTTTAATGTTCTCCATAAATTTTCAATTGGATTAAGGTCTGGGCTTTGTGATGGCCACTCCAAAACATTAATATGATTGTCCTCAAGCCATTTCTTAGTCAGTTTAGCCGAATGCTTTGGGTCATTATCTTGCATGAACCACCAACGACGACCAAGTGAGAGCTCTTTAGCAGAGTCTTTCAGGTTTTCATCCAATATTTTAACATAATCTTCCTTTTTTATGCTACCTGTGACTTAACAAGTCGCCCTGGTCCAGAGGCAGCAAAGGATCCCCAAAACATCAAACTGCCTCCACCGTGCTTCACTGTGGGTATGGTGTTCTTAGGCAGGAAAGCTTCGCCAGATTTTCTGTAAATATAAGAAACTTTATTATGGCCAAATAACTCTATTTTCGTTTCGTCAGTCCATAGAACACGTTTCCAGAATGCAACATCTTTATCAATATGACGTTTTGCAAAGGCTAGCCTTGCTTTCAGGTGCATAGGCTTCAATAAGGGAGTCTTTCTCGGACGACATGCTTTTAAACCAGCTCTCTTCAAAACTCTACCAACTGTATGTCGAGATACATTCACTCCTGAGGTGCTCTGTTCATCAACAATCTCCCCAACAGAGATCCTTGGGTTTTGTTTTACTTGTCGAACAATTTTCCGTTCATCTCTTAGGGAAAGAATCCTTTTTCTCCCTCTACCCTCTAAACTCATAACGTGGCCTTGCGATTTGAACTTGTTTATTATGGCTCTAACAGTGGATTTGGGAAGGTTTAGCTTCTTTGAAATCTTATCATAGCCCTCCCCATTGGTATGGCATGCTACAACAAGCTTCCTGATGTCTTCGCTGTGTTCCTTAGTTTTAACCATGGCGATTGAAAATTATAATTTAGTCACTTATAATAGTTTAAATAAATCGCTATCTAAAAATTATCTGAAAAAAATTATTCACTGAATTAGCGTTAAACAAGCATAATATGGCTATAAAAAAGTTCAGAAAGCACGTAAACCGGAAATTGATTGATATTATACTGATACTAAAAGAAAAACAAAGCCGTGCCAATAATTTTGAACAAGGGTTTTTTGCAATTATGTTTGTTGTTCCTTTGTTATTTATTTTTTCTAAAATCCGATTGCAGCATCGGAAAGGCCAGTTAATAATACATAATATACTTTGTTATTTTCTTTAATTTAATCCCTTTTTTAGAATTTATTAGACAAAATTTAACTTTTATTTTACCGTGCCAATAAATATGATCATCACTGTATATATATATATATATATATATATATATATATATATATATATATATATATATATATATATATATATACAAAAATGTTTAATGGGCAAAATTTATGATTCTTCTGTTCATGTTCGCAATACCTTTTGATATTGCTTTCAAATAAAATTTTGTTGTTTGTACTAATAGAAGTATTGATGTTTAAGTAAAACAGTATTATTTAATGTAATGCCATGCCGCGGTACGCAAAATATCTAAAATGCATGCAAAACGATAATGCATAAGTTAATAATTTAATAGAATGTTTTGGAATAGTTTTAGCAGGAAATGGATACTTTTCAGATATTTACGGCAAATGTCACATGACAAACCAGAAATCGCTGCCGAAACCATTTTTTTTTTTGCTGTTGTTGAATTATGGAATACACAAATTGACAAAAAATGTAATTAGTCATAATAATGGTGTTTATAAAAAAAATCAACTTATTACAATAATGAAGAAACACTGTCTTTTTTGGGTCAAGACTTAAATAGACAAAAAAATGTTAGTAGGTATGATTGTGTTTTTGAATAAAATAATACTTTTAGCCGTTTGATATCGCTGCAATAACGAGGAAGCACCCTTTTGAATCAGCCAACCCGTACAATGATCACTCTACATAATTTGACCCGGAAAGTAACTAGAAAAGAATAGCAAGACGGAAATTAAAAAAAAAAAAAACATACTTAAAATTTACTTATTAGATAGATACGTATTATCTGAATGCAACCGGCATGTAATGTTTATGCAAAATATTTAAAAGCAAAAGTTGTGTTTTTTATTTGATAACGCGAACATAACACACACACATACAGAAACACGCATGCGCATGATTCCGACAGTTCCGAAAATATTAACAAAGTTAAGGGCCAGAAATAAATTTTAAAAAATAATAAAAACGTGAATATATTGTAAATTCACAGAATATATATATATATATATATATATATATATATATATATATATATATATATATATATATATATATATATTGTGTATATGTAGGCCGCATTTTCTCATTTAGACAAATATTATTGAATAGCACGGAATTATTCTGTTTTAAAATTTTCCTCTTTATCTTCTCCAATCTCCGAATAGTCTTGTTTGTTTGTATATATAAATGTGTTTAATATATGTAAATGTATATATTGTTTGTATATATAAATGTGTTTAATATATTTAAAAAAAAGAAAAAAAAGTCCGCCCACCTAACTTGTAGCAAATTATCACGTGACTAGAAAAAAAATATATATAAGTCAATTAAAAAACAATCTCTACATTTATTTCTACAATATGCCTGAGGATGATAGAAGCGCTTCTGTCGAAAGCGCTCGCGATTATGGATCCAACATATACAATTTCGAGAAGAACACAAAAAGGACTATTCGGAGATTGGAGAAGATAAAAAGGAAAATTGTAAAACAGAATAATTCCGTGCTATTCAATAATATATATATATATATATATATATATATATATATATATATATATATATATATATATATATATATAATTTTATCCGGAGAAGTTGCTATTTGTAGTGTTTATTAACACCAAAGAAATGTTCTTTACAAAGGAATAAAAAGAGAAAGCTGTGTTTTTCTTTGGTAATGCACGCTGATGCGAACACACGCACACAGAAGCACGCATGCTGAATTTTACAGTTCCGAAAATGTAAACAAAGTAACGAGCAAAACATATTTAAAAAATGTAAATATATTGAAAATTTACCGAATATTTATATTTAATTTCCCCGGAGAAGTTGTAGTTTGCATTAAATGTAATATTTCACATTGCAAAGTATGTAAAAACAGACGAACATATGCTGGATCGAACACAAGAATGGACTTGTAAATTTATTTAAGATCTAAACATGCATACCTATTTTGCTCCGTAGAATTTGTTTTGTGAAATGTTTAAAGACATTTATATTTTTCTTTGTTGCAATAATTTAACAACAGATGCCGTGTTTTCTTGTATCAGACTCATTGACGAGCCGATTAATGTTTCTTAGTGACGCCATTTTTTAAAAAAATTTGATAACGGTTCGTTTATATAGAGAATAATAGAATTCCGTAATATAAAAATATTCAGAGCTCAGCCAATTAAACTGGACGGAGTTTAAGAGGGAGAATTTTTTTTTAACTCGGAAATGGAAAGATTATGAATGTATGATCCAGTTACGAATTATGCAAGCACAATATCCGTATAATGTGTATATTTTTTCCCATGATTGACTGTGGGCGGTGAGAGGACTTAATATTAAGAGGAAAATATAGGAACTACTGTGTGTAAAGATGGTTCGATTGCGATAGTGTTGCTTCTAGGATGTAATGTAGGATTTTATTATAACGACTAAATGTGTTTAAAACGTCGTTCTACGGTTACATAAGATAGTGCCTAATAATCTAGACATAATAAATGTGTATGTGGCATCTGTTGTTGCAAACTTACGTTATTTGGGGCAGAAGGAAATTTCTACATTTAAAATATGATATATGGAGCTGTAGACATTTCTAGAACTACGCCGGATTGTTTACTTAGGATAATCGCCATCCAACATCTACTTGAAACGGCTATTTTACAATATGAAGTCTTAAAGGTTTACTGTGTAGAATGTCCTTATTTTGCGTGTAATTTTTCTTCATCTTTCTCTCAGTATAACTCCACCCCGTTAGTAGTAGTAGCAGCAGTAGTAGTGTATGGGTTAGGGTTAGGGTTAGGGTTAGGGTTAGAGTCCCCTTTTTGAGGAGTATTGTTTCTTCATTTCTTCTTTCATGTTTCAACTAGGTCGAAATTTGTATATTTTTGTGTTGTAGAAAGGCTTTCGGAACTGTCTGGAGGTATCTGGGTCATTTAAAAAAAAAATGTTTGATTGGTAAACCTATGGTGTCCTCCTCAACGTTTTGAATCCATTTTCTTACCTTCTTATATTGGGTGGTGCGTTTAAAGATAAACTAATATTTCTCAAAGGGAAATCAAATTTTGGGTGGTAAAACCCATAATCAAAGTTAGATACACGTATTTATCTTACATCCAATAAATCTGTTGTTCGCTTGAATTGCAGATATGCAATTTACTAAACAGGCAACCGATTTGTGAAGGTTCTACTGATACGCAACGATATCCACTCGACAGAAAATTTCGAACTCTGACCGACGCCTCGAAAATCGAACGGTACATATCTGAGTAGAAAATACCGCATCTCCCTTGAATAATTAAACTCGTTACAAAGTAAGACGTAAAAATAAAAAAGAACAGTAGACTTTCTGAAAGAAGTGAAAAGTTTTCTACTTTGATGTCAGCCATTTTTTTCTTTCATTATTTATTCGTTTATAAGGAGCACGCCTTCCATTTTGCAAGTAAAACTCTTCTGACATCCACCGTTCATCAGTACAATGCAGACTAATAATCAAAAAGAAAAGGAATTGTTATCCGCTCTCCTGACAAACAAGCAAGATGAGAAAAATAGAAACACAAAATATAGCAACCAAATAATATCAATAATCTGATGGGTGGTGGAAGAGCGAACGGGGAAATTCTTTGCGATAGGCGGTTTGAGTTTACGCGATTATAGCAACAAGCTATGTGGAGAATTGGGTGTGGGAGAAAAGAAAGAAAAGGAAAACATGGGGGGAGAACACTCCAGGGAGCTGGGAAACTGCAAAGGAAAATTAGAAGCGACACATCCGAGCGGAAAGACAAGCGGCAAATATAATAAACGAACAAATGAATTTTGTTCAGGAAAAACCAAGAGTCGTTTTGTTCTTGATAATCGACACACAACAAGATATGTCAGACGGATATTAGAGTTGAGTTTGTATGCTGACAAAAGATATGGCCGTATGCGATTGTGTGTTGATGTGAAAACATTTCTATAGATATTTACTAAGCCTAGAGAAGCCTGATATCAAGTCATAAAAAAACGGGAACCCCCTTGTGAGGATTGATCGCACAAAAGCAAACGATTCAACAAGATTATCGTTCGAATATTCGACGTTGTAAAGAAAACAAAAAGTCTGGAGTAACCCGATTGGCACGTAATGCGAATGGAACTCATATTAGGTTAACCGTTTAGGTGCCTGCGTTCATAAATAAGTAAAATATCACGGAAATCTCTACCTAAAACTAGAACGAAAATTCCATCAGCGAATCGTTTTTCCCCCAATAACTGCTTGTATTTGAAACACAATACTGCGGAGCTGCTTTTCATCTGACTATAACGTGGCCGTTTTCAAGTCCAACGTAAGCAGGAACTTGATGAGGCGTTCTCTTAGATAATTAATTTAGATTTTGTCCATGTTATTTGAAATAAATTAAAAAGTGCCAAAGTTTTGTCCATGTTATTTGAAATAAATTAAAAAGTGTCAAAGTTTTGTCCATGTTATTTTAAATAAATTAAAAAGTGTCAAAGTTTTGTCAATGTTATTTGAAGTAAATTAAAGTGTCAAAGTTTTGTCCATGTTATTTGAAGTAAATGAAAAAGTGTCAAAGGTCTCGATTATATTAGAAACAAGCTGGATTTGTCAACTCGCTATCGCTTAGCAATATAATTTTCATTAACTATTTGGAAACAACTATTGCTACAAAACTAATGTTACTACTACTAATACTAACAATAATGTAATATCATTCTATCAATATAAGAAGTGAAATGATTCATTTCCTTTCTTCTCACACACATACACACACACACAGATATATATATATATATATATATATATATATATATATATGTATATATATAAAGGGGATTAGAACAGTAGTCTAAAGAGCAGAGTGTATTTTAATGTGATAGTAAAATTACTAATTTAATTAAAATACAAAAAAAGAACCGTGTTCGTTGTAATTCAGATATATAATAAGCTCGATAGGCAAATATACTAGAGCTACTTTAATATTTAATAATGTGATTGACAATTTAAAATTCAAATTAGAATTAAAAATTTGAAATCTGTTTTATAAGAAGGAACAACAACAAAGTCAATAATTTGTACGATCGTTTTGGAAAACAATGTTTTTTTTATTGTGATAGACATTAAGCCACGGACAATAATTTTGATATTTTTTGTATTTTGGTATTTTTTTAAACAAAGTCTCCTCATCAGCAAAAATATTGAGTGTTTTCTTTTAATATATGTAAAAGACACCATAAATAAACCTAGCATTTTTTAAGTAAGGCAGATGTATCTGGAAAAAATAAAAATAACAATAAAAATATTTACTTAATAAGCAAATTAATATGTATATAAAGGAAGCAGGCTTCTTCAGGCTCTGCCAAACTATGGATACCCACGAAGGGGTGCCTGCGGGTGAAATTTTTGCGGGAGGAGGTGTACAATATCCAACCATGCCTTCCCTGAGTCGACATTGTTAAATATCAGTGGCAAGTGAAGTATATGTTTTTTTTGTTTTGTTTTTTTTTACATGGTGGTCACTACTTATCATGGCCCGGAGGCCACTCGGGGATAAGGGTTATTGCGTGTGCAGTAATCAATGGGATAGTCTGGGCGTAATTGTTATTATTGGAGATTTGATAAAATATCTTACTTAAGAGGGCGGTTCATCAGGAATTTGTTTAGGTTGGACTTGAAAACACCCAAGTTGTAGTCAGGTGGGGAACAGGCAAACGGAAGAGAGTTTCACATGCGTGAAGCTTTGTTCATGGAATCTGTGTTTTGATTTAGGCACAGATAAAGAATGGGAACAAATTATTGACAGTGGTTTCAGCTAGACAGGTGTTTTTCGTGAAAGATTGGCTGGGGGGCCAGACGTTGGAGTTCAGACGAGCACTTGCCATGGAAACAAAGATAACACAAAGACAGGCTCGCAACGACTCTTCTGTGCGAGAGAGGTTGCAGAGAAGAGAAAAGGGCATCCCCCACTAAGCCACGAAGTCAATATTGTACTCTGTCAAGGCAGAGTAATATATATGACGCTTAGAAACAAATACCCAGATAAACAGAGAGGACGTACAGCGGCTACAATTCCCGAATGGTAACCCATCTGGTACTAACCAACGTTGCTTAAAATCAGTGATATTATGCTTGATTAACTTCGCCTATATATATATATATATATATATATATATATATATATATATATATATAAATGTATATGTATATAAATATATATATATATATATATATATATATATATATATATCCATCCATCTTGTCCATTGGTATACATTTATGGGCGTAAAATAATATTTAAAATATGAATAAATACGTCCCATAAAAAAACAAGGCAGTCCATTCATATAGATATATGAAAAAATATAAGAGCTTATATCTCTTACAAACCGTTAAATTAATGGAAAAAATAAAAATAACAGCGTTTCGAAGTAGTTAATATCGATAAAAAATGCCAACAACAGAATCTTAACTCTTTCTCTCTCTCTCTCAATATATATATATATATATATATATATATATATGTTTATATATATATATAAATATATATATATATATATATATATATATTTATACAAATATATAACATATACAGGGGGACCCCCCAAAAACAAAAGCTAAATGGAGGCCATCTAAAACATATGCTGTAGAACGGAGAAAAAATGCAAAGACCCTAGTGTTTTGATGTTATGTTTTGAATATAATAAACTAGTTATGACCAAAGTTTCATTTCATTCCAACAAACAGTAAGAAACGGGGCCTAATTAGAGTTGGCGCCCGTTTTTTTTAAATCACCCTGTATATATATATATATATATATATATATATATATATATATATATATATACATATATATATATACAAATAAATAACACCTATATGTATATATATACAAATAAATAACACCTATATGTATATACATATATATATATGTTTATATAATATATATGTGGATATTTGTTTCTTTTTGCGTATTGATATTGCTAATTGAAACCCTTTTTTCCATTTTTTAAAAAGAAAATTCAATTTTGTTATATATGGTCGTTTAATTGCATTCATCTTCGAAACATCAATATAATTTGCATATGCTTTTAATCAATCCTTTATTAGTTTTTTTTTTAGGTTTTCTCATGGGATGATCACATTAGTTTACTATTACGGTTAATTATATTCATACAGATATTCTACATTATTTATACTATTATTTAAAGTTAAAAGTAAATACAAACCGCTTTCTACATATATCTATGTATGGGCATATATATATATATATATATGTATATGTATATATATATATATATATATATATATATATATATATATTTGTTTAAAAGAAATTGCCCGCCAAACTCCTATCAGTTTTTTATCTACAGACATGAAACTTAATATTAAGTGTATTCGAAACAATTCACCAGGTGAAGGTCGAATGACGGCTTTACGAATATGCATGCTTAGGGTAATAGATATTGGTTCATGTTTTAATTTTTAGCCTTCCAGCAAATATGTTTTCATTACACAGGTAATTACGTCAAAGGAAAAAGTTAATCCTAAGCTAAACATCTTGGTTTCGATTCTTGGTGGTGACGCACGAGTCATTTTTTAAACTCTTTATATTTATACTTTATATTGGTTCCAAAAAATAATAAATCTGCAATTATCTAAATTAATGATTTAAGCGTATTTTACGAGAGGACAATGCCGGGTAAACTGCTAGTATATATATATAAATATATATATATATACATATATATAGTGCATATATATATATATATATATATATATATATATATATATATATAGTGCATCACAAAAGTGAGTACACTCCTTACATTTATTCAAATATTTAAGTATATCTCATCATGGGACAACATTGAAAAAATGTGTGTGTTTTTACACAATGAAAAGTAGTCTGTTTTCAGCATATACAATAGAATTCATTTATTTTCCTCTCGAAATAACTCAAAATATAGTCATTAAAATCCAAATTTCTGGAAAAAAATTCGAGTACACAGTTGTCAATATTAAAATACAACATGTCAACTCTCGATAATTAGTGTGTCCGCCATCATTATCCAAAATTGCCTTTACTCTCCTGGGCTTGAAGTTTACAAAAGCTTCAAATATAGCCAATGAAATGCACTTCCACTCGTCAATTATGATGTCGCGGATCTAGCGGATATTTGAGACTTTGCGCACCTCCGCTTTCTACTTGAGGATAACCCAAAATTGTTTTATCGGCTTCAAGTCTGGACATGCTTGGCCAGTCCATCAACTTTAACCTCAGCCTCTTCAGTGAAGCAGTAGTTGTCTCGATTGTGTGTTTTAGGTCATGCTGAAAAACTGATCTACGACCCACTTTCTGGAGAGAGAGGATCATGGTCTGCTGCAGTATTTGACAGTACATGTAAGAGTTTCCCTCAGTGAAATGTAACTCTCCAATACCTGTAGCACACATGCAGCCCCATACCAAGACATTCCCACTAACATGTTTGACTGTGGGCATGACCCTTATCTTCGACCATGTGAGGAGTATAAAGATAGTGTGTAATGCCAACAGTGAAGCATGGTGGTGGGACGTCATTTGAGGGGAGAATAAATTAATTCTGTTATATATACTGCGGACAGACTACTTTTCAGTGTAAAAAAATCATTTTTCAGTGTTTTCCAATGAAGAGGTATACTTAAATATTTGAAGAAATAATGAGTGGTGTACTCACTTTGGTGATACACTATATATATATATATATATATATATATATATATATATATATATGTGGGGGGTGTATGCATATATATATATATATATATATATATATATAATTCCAAATATACTAGCAGTTTTGCGCGGCTTTGTTCGGGCCCTATATACTGTTCATAACTTTATGTGCATATGTATACATATATATTAAACAGACTGACTCATGTTCAGGTAATCTACATCTAAAATTTCAAGTGTTTTGATTGGCGAGAGAGTTTAGTAGCGTGTTCAAAAGTCAAATCATTGAACTGTTACTTCTTAACAGCCTGAAAACTGATTTTTAAAAATTTTCTCAAATCTCAATACCACTTATGTCAAATTTCGAGTCTGTAGACCGAAATTTGTTTTATTGGATTCAAGTCTGAAGACATGCTTGGCCAGTCCATCACCTTTATCCCCAGCCTCTTCAGTAAAGCAGTGGTTGTCTCGATTGTGTGTTTTAGGTCATTGTCATGCTGAAAAACTGATCTACGACCCATTTTCTGGCAGTTTCTTGACAGAGTAGTTTGGTAGGGAAATACACACACACACAGGCACACAGAAAGACGATTTCACTTTGCTAAATATATAGATTTTATATATATATATATATATATATATATATATATATATATATGAATAAATGTTTGGAGGTACAAAATTTATATATACATTTAAATAAAAGGGGCGGAAATCTCTCAAAAGCTCTTTCGACTATCATCTCGTCAGGAGAGAATCGATAGTATAAAAATTAAATAACATAATGTCGAAATAAAGAGCAAAAGGGGGGAACGAGTAAACAAGTACTAAAAGTGCCAGAAAGACGATTAAAAGTAAATTTAATTGGTGAAAAGCGTTTAAAATGGCACCGCGAGGGAAGGACAAAAAAAAATTTTTAAAAAAGGGGGTTATCAAATTTCCCCGAAGAGATTCAACGCCTTCACCGTATCCTTCTGCCGGAATAAAGATGGTTTACGAAAGGCAATAGAGACAGACTCCAAAATTCTTAAATGATTTTTGGAGTCCGCTCTATGCAGTACCTCAAACCATTCTATTTTATTCTGATTGGCACAACATGGATTATCAACCAAATGTTGGCCAATAGCAGAGTCCAAAGTTGTAGAGCAAGGGAGATTCATAGATCCTGCTCTACCCTGTCTAATTTTAGAAGGAACGTGTTGGTTTATACGAGTCCTCAAATGCAAGGAGGTCCGCCCCACGTAACCAGCATCACACTGGCATGAGAAACTGTATACAATGTTACTATTGAGGACGTAAGGCAAACTATCCTTTCAAAAAGGAGGAAACGCAGGTCTAACAGTATACACTAACCGCAAGGAAACAGCATAAAAGCAATTAGTAATGCTTTTAACAATATGTTTGGTTATTTTCGTGGCATTATCCCCTATTCACGGTAATTTTAAGTAAACAGGGCATTTTAAAGGCCCGAATGGTTTAAGGGATTTGAAGTCAGCAACCTTTTTGTTTATACAATCATCAATAATGTCTAAAGGATAACCCTTATTGATGAAAATATCCTTGATCTTGTCCAGCTCAGAGTCCAATTTAATAGGTGAGCAAATCATAAGGGCTCTATGTACCAAAGTACTTATTAAGCCGATTTTTCGCGATTTTTTTTGTCCTTCCCTTGCGGTGCCATTTTAAACGCTTTTCACCAATTAAATTTACTTTTAATCGTCTTTCTGGCACTTTTAGTACTTGTTTACTCGTTCCCGCCTTTTGCTCTTTATTTCGACATTATGTTATTTAATTTTTATACTATCGATTCTCTCCTGACGAGATGATAGTCGAAAGAGCTTTTGAGAGATTTCCGCCCCTTTTATTTAAATGTATATATATATATATATATATATATATATATATATATATATATATATATATATATATATATATATATATATATATATATATTATCTGATTCCAGAAACGATGTATACTCTGGTTTATGAAAACCACACCATTAACACAATTATATTTAAGTAAACCTTGAAAATTTAAATGTGTTTCATTCCCAGCATATTTAATTTTAGCAGTCAGAATTCTAGATAACATCCAATGGATATATTTATAATTGTTCAAGAATAATTCCGTATTAACATAAAAAAATCATAATTTATTTCTTTACAAGATAAAAAAAAGTAAAGGGCTGCATAGTTTTTAGCCGCAATATTTAGATATACTGTATATTAATAATCTATACATTTGATTAAAAAATATTAATCACACCCGGTTATTTTTGAAGTGTTATAATAGAACGCTTTTCAATTTAAATATAAATGTGTGAGTATGTGTGTATGTGTGTATGTGTGTATGTGTGTATGTGTGTGTGTCTGTAGATATGAATTTCGTAACCTATAAAAGTATTGTCTTTGATCTATGTTTATTTAGTAAATATTCGAAATGGATCTAATATTATTAAAAAATCAAGAAACAACTAAAAGGAGAGTCAGTTCATTCACATCAATGGCATAATAAGTCATAGAAAAGAAAAACTTATTTGATGATGATAATTAGAGACAAATCGTCGAAACTTGCCGAAACATTTTCTGATATAACCTTGTAAGTTTCTTATGCCGTAATAAACACACACACACACACACACACACACACACACACATATATATATATATATATATTAGTGATGGGACGATTCCAATATTTTTTTCCGATTCCGATAAAATTACCGATTTCGTATTAAATTCCCGATTCCGATCAATTACCGATTCCGAGTCTTTATAATTTTTTAAATATTAAACTATATTACTTGTCGGCAATGATCTGTGTATTTTAGCTTCACTGGTTGTTTAAAATTAATAGATATTTATTATTTAATCATTATTATAAGCAATGAAAGATTTAACTTTAAACAAAATCAAATCAAAAAAAAAATTTAAAGAATCGTTTCGGCATCAGAAAATCGGTATAAATTTTATCCGATTCCGATACCCTCAAATATTCTGATTTTTCTGATTCCCGCTTCCAATTAGTGTGTGTGTGTGTGTGTGTGTGTGTGTGTGTGTGTGTGTGTGTGTGTGTGTGTGTGTGTAGGTATTACTGCGGGTGTTTTTAAGAGTGTTTCTGCGAGTCTCTGTATACTAAATAGAATGTAAACATAATTATTGTAAGATCTTTTACATGTAATTCTTGGAATATGTGCATAATATATAAAATACGTTTCGTTAATCTTCTAAGGACTCTACTATAGGTCTGGAAGACATAATTCCTCATCTATTGAGCTGACTATATATCTCCAGTATGTGAACGGATGTTTCGGAATTCCTTTGGTTTTCAAAATATAAAAGCTTTATAAATTCATTGTTGTTCTCGTGTTCTGGTTTAAGACCATCATATTAATGCTGTACATTTGGCGGTTTAGATAAAATAAGAACATATTCCCAAACCTTCAAGATAAACACTCGTCTAGCTGAAACCACTGTCAAAAGTTTTCCCCACTCTTTATCTGTGCCAAAACCAAAACGTAGATTCCATGAACAAAGCTTCTTTCTTAGAAGTACATGTCTGTGGAACTCTCTTCCGTTTGCCTATTTCCCACCTGACTACAACTTGGATATCTTCAAGTCCAACATAAACAAATTCTTGATGAACTGCTCCCTTAAGTAAGACACTTTATCAATTCCCAATACTAACGATTACTACGATACTATCCCATTGATTACTGTACACGCAATAACCCTTATCCTCGAGTGGCCTCCGGGCCTTGATAAGTGGTGACTATCATGTACAAAAAACAAAAAAACAACAAAAAAAAACACTAGAGAAATGCATGAACCTTAATCCTGGAAACAATAAACACCATTAATACCTCTGGTAGGCTGCCTCACGGAGCATAAACACCGACAGAGAATGGTGTCACGCTTCAATGACACGAATAAGCTCATGGTATATCTTCCGCTGGGTTTCCTGTGGGTCACGAACTCTTTCCGTGTGAATACTCTCCCACACGCGAAAGGTAGATCTAAATTATGCTTGATCTTTTACAACAGAAACGCGTCCGCTGCTAAAGTAGATTCTAGTAGCATGTTTCATGATGCGGAAACCCGAAGCGAATAAGCCGCCTTCCGACAATTTAACTGGAATCGTCTCAGATGCATCTTCTCAACGAAATAATCTCTGACCGCTTTACAAGATACAGTTTTTCAGGTTAGTGAATAATTTAGTCCGCTCGTAAAGATTTCACAATAAAAATTGGAAAAAACTTGAAAATATTAAAACGTTTTAGCATTTATTGGTACATTTATAAATATGAAATAATAAGGAGCGGGTAAATATTTTGTTAGGTCTCAAGAAATCTCTAACGCGTAAAAGCTATGATTTAAATATCGGTTAGTGGTGTTAGTAAAAATAAAACATCTGTCGATTAGCATAATGGTTAGGAGCCTTGACTGTCATACAGGCGGTCGGGTTTCAATCCTGGCTTGGGGTAGTTGCCTGTCTAGCCGCAATAATGAGCTATTAAACAGCGAAACAGTACTGTATGTAGATGCCTATATACACACACACACATATATATATATACACATATATATATACGTGTTTATATATATATATACACACATATATATATACATATATATATATACGTGTTTTTAAGGACCCGAATCTGTTGTGGGGGGGTTATAAAATGTTCCTCTAATTAATGTGTGTATACAGGGTGTGTCTAAGACTAAGTGTTGATACGTAAGTGTGTGTCAACATACCTTTTTAAACTGCGTCGTTGGCACTTTGTCTTTTGGTCAACTGAGAACTTTATCTGATCTTATAGGAGTTAGGATTTATTAACCAATGACGTTTCAAACGATCCAAGACGATGATTGATTTTATATAAAGATTTTATGTCACTTCCTAGGTATCGTTACGCAGAAGAGAGTGAATATTCTGGCCTCTGGTTATCTCTAACCTCCATTTTGAGACATGTTACATATGTTTCAGATGTTGGACCATGTTTACGATCTAACAGCCTCGTCAGACATTACAGAAGTCATTATTAGTATTAGGAAGAAGTGTTTAAGAAGAAATACGAAAAAAAAGAGGGGTTGAGGTGAGAGATAATAAGGGGGTAGGGAGACGGCTATTGACAATATTTCAGTTTTGAGGGTTAGGATACATTAGATTGTATTGTGTATGGGGGGTAGCAGATTCAGGTAGGCGTGGGTGGAGATATATGGATATAGGTTGGGGGAGAGAGGATGGTAAAGAAAAGAAAAATGGAAGGAGTAAGGAGAGGAGGGGGAGTTTCAATTTTAGGTTTTAAATTTTAACTGTCTTTTGCTTGTTCCGTAAGGTATATCAAGTAGATGAGAGAGAGAGAGGGGGCGAGAGGGAAAGAGCGGGAGAGCGAGAGGGAAAGAGAGGGAGAGAGAGAGAGGGGGGGAAGGATCAGTGTAGATGTCATGTCTTTTGACAGGTACAGGGTTCATTTAAAATTTTCGAAGTCGCTATACGTCGCTTGTCCATTTCAGTTTACAGTGGCTTGTTTTTTTTTAATATATACGTTAACGCACGCGCAAATACACATATATACATATACATATATATGTACATTTCTACACATCCATATACAGACACATACTCACACACATATATATATAAACAATGTATATGCAGACATACATGGATCCATATGCAGACATCTCCCTCTCCCCTTATTATCTCCCATCTCAACCCCCCTTTTTTCGTATTTCTTCTAAAACACTTCTTCCTAATACTAACAACCACTTCTGTAAGGTCTGACGAGACTGTTAGATCGTAAACATGGTCCAACATCTAAAACATATGTAACCAAACAGATAAAACGGTAATAAAAAACTAAAACACATATTTGCTCTGCAATAGTATTGAGCACTTTCTTCAGGTTTTTACTGATTACCAGTTTTACCATATATATATATATATATATATATATATATATATATATACTGAAAATATATTCATGGCAATTAAGTTAAAAAAAAAGGGGTTCCGCGTGTGATCCATTTTTTTTATTACAATTTCACTCCAAACAAGGCGCAGTGCCACTTAGATGTAGGGGGCTACTATCAGGGACATCAGCTGCAAGGATACTATATAGGAAGTTTAGCAGCAAGATGCCTGTTCACATTTAACATGAACTTCTGCATGTTAGTACATTTGGGGAAGCAGGAACCCAGATGGAATTTTCAGTCTAGCAATTATGGGGAAGAAACTGTTAGAGTTGAAGGCTTTCTTACATCTAGGGATCTGTACTGTGTAGTGGCGGGACTTAGCTGCTTGTCGGGTTTGTCTGTGGCATTTCCGCCGAAGGAGTATAAGGACTTGTAGTTCGTCAGAGCGTCTACCATTAAAATACTTGTAAAACAGGCCGAGGACTGCAACATTTCGTCGGTGGGACAGAGGTCGAAGCTTAGATGACAGTTCAAGACCTATCAAGTTGGTGACTCTATTTTGAACCCTTTCCAGGAGTTAAAAACTAGTAGCAGATGCACCAGCCCAAATGTGACAAGAATAATCTATACATGGGCGAATAGTGGCCTTATAGAGGTACAGGATACTTTTAAGATTAAGTATTTTTTAATAGAACAGCCGGGATGAGTTCAGATCCACATGATTTGAGGTGTCTAGTTTTTTTTTTTAATGATATACTGCACCTGAGAAGCGGTGATTTTCAGATCATCTACAGTGGTGTCAGTCTGTAAAGGAAAATCAGGGAGGAAGTGGTTCCGATGTAGAGTTTGAAGCAAACCGACTGGCAAACATGTTAGTTTTCGCGGTTGCCATGCAAACAATCTCATGATTTTTTTTATAGTGGGGGAATTGTTGATTCCCCATTATTTGCTATACTGTTGTAAATTTATCCAGAAATCACGAGTTCCTCATTTCTGCGCCTCGATGCATTTATTCGTGGTTTCGATTGTGTTCTCTCTTAGCTGTCTCTATTTCTTTTTTACAATTACTTCTGATTTTAATAAACTTCTGTCTGTTTGTACTGGACTTATGTCGGATAAATGTGTGGTATGCATGTTGCCTTTGAGCAATGGCAGCTGCACAAGTAGAAGTAAACAATTAGGGAGAGTCGGGTTTGCTATAGAATTCCAACGTGGGAACATGAGCTTCGGTTGCCGTTTGAACGATTCAGTTTTCTCGTTTGTGCACTATTTTGCAGGAAGAGAAAAGATGTGGGTTTCGGTCGGGTCGCGGCACCATTGACATGATATTTTCCTTACGTCAGGTGGCAGAAAAGGTCCGTGAGAAAAATCAGGAATTGTATATGGTGTTTGTTGACCTGACGAAAGCCTTCGACACTGTGAATCGCGATTCTCTTTGGCAAGTTTTAAGAATGCTTAGTATTCCAGAAAACATGCTGAACGTGATCATTTCCTTTCACGAGGGGATGAAAGCCAATGTTGTCTCAGATGGTATGATGTCTGATCCATTTGACGTTACGAATGGGACCAAACAGGGATGTGTAATGGCGCCAGTCCTCTTTGCGCTCTTCTTTTCACTAATGTTGAAACATGCATTTGATGATTTGGACACTGGTGTCAAGTTTCAATTTCGGTCATCCGGTGGCTTATTTAACCATCAACGCTTTAAGGCCACGACTCTTCTTCGCACCGAAATTGACGATGCCGCACTGGTAGCCACATTCTTTGAAGAAGCCCAGGTTCTTCTTGATCGATTTTCAGCCGCGTGCAAGGCCTTTGACCTGACAATTAGCATAAGGAAGACTGAGGTGGTGCATCAGCCACACCCTACTCCAAAACAAGTTGAAGGCGTAAAGCAAAATCCACCAGAGTATAGATTTCCTGCGCGCAAGCTGAAAGTCGACGGTCATGATATCAATTATGTCAAGTCCTTTCCTTACCTTGGTAGCAAGGTGAACCAGGGCGGTTTTCTTGATGATGAAATTGTCAACAGGATTGCTAAGGCCATTTCTGCCTTTGGAAATCTTCGCCATCGCTTGTGGAACGAAAGGGGTATTCGACTAGACACAAAAATCCTTGTCTACCGTGTTGTTCTTTCCATTCTTCTTTATGGATCTGAGTCATGGACTCCATACACATCACATTAATAAGCTGGACGTTTTCCACAAAATCTGTCTACGCTCCATATGTGGTCTTAGCCTCCGCGACAAGGTATCAAATGCCGAATTATTCACAAAATGCAAAATATCTGGCATTGAATCATTCCTTATTCAATCGCAATTGCGATGGGCTGGTCATGTATTGAGGATGCCCGATGACAGAATTCCAAAAATTGCGATATACAGTCAATTTGAGGGTGGTAAAAGAATTGTCGGACGTCCTTGGCTTAGGTACAAGGACAAGTTGAAGAGTAACTTGTCTGCAATGAACAAATCATACAGGAGTCTTGAAGATGAGGTGAATGACCGAAAAGGATGGAGATCAAGGTGTTTTGAAGGTCTCCAGAGGTTTCAATCTGAAAGCTTAAGGCAACTGAAAGGAAACAGAGTAAGATCAAAACGACTAGCAGCCGCACGAATATCTGCAGCGTTAAATCCACATCCATGTTCTATTTGTGGCCTTGTTTGCAAGTCCCTTGCTGGACTAAAAAGTCATCAGAGGCAAAAGCATAAATGAGTTTTAGAAATATGGGTTGTCCGAACCTCATACGTCGAAATCGACGGGAGAGTCCATCATATATATATATATATATATATATATATATATATATATATATATATATATATATATATATATATATATATATATATATATATAATGTTCAATTATCAAATGCTTACCGAGTTTAAAACCCATGTACATACACTTTATTCACAGTTGTTGCAATAGGGAATATATCTTATTTGGTCGAATGTTTATATTTATTAATATAGACTGTAATATTTACATCTCGAATTATATCACGGTTGAAAAGCGTATCTACTTTTTATACATATTTGTTATCATAAGAAATATATATAATTTCATATTCAGGCTCTTTAATTTAATTAGCCTAGACAATGTAATTTCTTCGAGATTGACATCTCAACATATAAGTTCTTAAATGCTTTGTATATATTGTAAATGTATGCGTCTATAAATGCGTTTGTATTCCATATATTGGTACTTTAATTTAACGGTTTATATGCGCATTTGTTATCAACTGAACGTCTCTGTGCGTTTAAAAACGTCCGTATGCTGATGTCATTTTTTTTTAAAAGAAAACAACTCTTGTTTGTATTTAAAGGCAGCGAATGTGTATCCATCTGAAGTGCGTTTGCATTTTGAGCTTTGCATTTGTCGATATGTGTTTTTTATTCCCTTACAGATAAGAAATGCCCATTCCACAAGGCATTAAACCGACTTATCTCCTCATGTTCGACTTTGAAGCAGTCTAATTAAAACCATTCCAACGTTGTCGTATTCTTCAGAGTCTGTCGCATGTAAGTAATAATTAATGGCGATTTTTTGTGAACATATTATTGTCGGCGAAAAGTAGGTAATTTCACTTCTATCACTAAAATTAACATTAACTGTCTAAGAAAATGTATTTATTTTGTGATGTTCGATATTCGCTAACTTTTTATATACTTTGTTTTGGTAGCCAAACCCCTTACTCTCCACTCCCCGAAATTTCCATAAACTCTGCAACTAAAATAAACGAATATCTTCAAAAGCAATAATGGATATTATAAAGATATGTTCATTCAAACTGTGCTTTTGGTGCTTTTTTTTTTTTTTGAAAACTAAGAACATTATTTTATACCTATGTAAATAAAACTTACATCTTTTACATCAATCAATCTAAATGGGAAGTGACGCTGATCTAGTGGTTCACGATATGGACTGACGACGTAGATGCCCCAAGTTCGAATTCAGTTTGTTCCACAAAAATCAATGTTATAGTGTATTCCTAGAAATAGTTTTGACTGGACAAATATCGGAGTAACTAATGCCAACAATACAATCTTCTGATTCATTCGATAGGATGAATCTATCTGAAGAAATAAATGCAATTGTTTTATTCGTTAATCACTCATATATGACTATTCAAAACGGTAAAATGTTATTTAAACTATCTATATAAATGAACCTTGCTGCCCGGCGTTGCCCGTGTGTTTGGAGGTGCGTGTTGAGCAAAAAAAAAGTGGTAAGAGGCAGGCAGGCAGGCTCAAACCCGTACCGCGAAGGAGAAAAAGAACGTGAAAAAAAAAGCGTGACGTATTTGGTGTTGCGTCCATCGCCAAACCTGAAGTGACGAAGGTTAAAATAAAGGCTAGTCAATCGAAAAAAAGGAGATGACTTTCGAAAATATCGGCGAAAAAAGTGTACTGTTGAGGGTGAAAGCATTAATATTTTTAGCCAATTTTTCGATATTTGTCGTCCGAAGTGTCGAGCTTAAAAACGATACCAATCTCGTGAACATCCGTCACCTCTGTCGAACGTTTAGGCAGACACATAAACATACATACATACATACATACATACATTTACACAGATACCTGTGATTTATATTATAGACTAGCGGTTGCGCCGCGTCGGCACACACAACGCCGGGTCAAACACAAAATCGAGTACACTCAACATCGTCTTACCATCAACGCTAGCCCTGTGAACTCGGAGTATGGGAAATTCCCATATTCACAAAACAAAATCACTAAAAAAGCAAAAATACCCTAACTAAGGGTAAGGATAATGAGTAAACGTTGGATAAAATGATGGTTAAAATTATTACGAATTTGCCAGGATTCGAACCTGGAATCTCCTGATAGTCAAACGCGTTATCCATAGCGCCACAAGTCCTGTCCGTATGCCTAAAGATGCTACCGCGCCTGTATACAGACAGTATTAAATTCTGTTGACATGAGCAGGTAACTTTTTCGACAACGACTTTTTCGACACGAAACGGCCTAAAATCCCTTATTTCAGGCTGTTTGTGTCACTCGGCGTTGTTCGTTATGAACCATATATAGATAATGACAATTTAAAGACTCATACCTTTCAGGGAAAAAAGAATTTTTGAATTCGGTGCATCCGTTCGAAAGTTTTATTGGTATAAATACACACACACACATGAATAAATAAACATTTAGAAGCATAGATAGATAGAGATAACAATGTTCTAGATGATAATCTAAAAAACTACATTAACGATTGCGTTTAAATTTTGCTATAACATTTTAATTGTATGCATGTGTGTTTTTATATACTTAATATTAAACAAGGCAGATAGCCATTAGTCGCGTGCTCTCGTGTAATGAATGAATGCGTGAATGTAGGATTGACATGAAATTCTTAGATAAACTAAAATGGCCGAAAAATGGGCTGAAATGACTTAAATAAATAAAAAGTAAATGACTTAGAATGACTTTAATGAACTTAAAGATGAATTGAATGACCTTAAGTATGACTTGAATGCTTAAAAAATAACTGGAATCCTTCAAAAACAACATGAATGATCTGGAGAATGACCTGAATAGTTTTGAGACTGACTGGTTGTAAAGTGGATTATCATTTTACATTAAATTAATACAGAAAAGCAACCCCCACTTTATATCACAAAGTTACAGACATAAGTACAGCAGGTAGTAAGAACAGATACTACACTTAAAAAGCTAAGAACGGCATCTATTGACAATAGACCTTTGATCTTAACCAAAAAGGCCAAGCACAAAAGTGTTACGGACAGACCGACCGACCGACCGACCGACTGACCGATCGACCGACGGAGTGACTTATAGAGTCGCTTGCACGCGACTAAAATATTACAATATAGGTTTTTTCCGAATTCAATGTCTTCTTGAGACCATTGATCTTCAACGAACCCATCATATTTTCGGCAATGCTTTGTTTCCACACCCTTTCTTTAATATTACTCTTTCGGCTACCTTCAACTTACAGGCATTGTATTAAAAAAAGTTTTCAGTTCGTTTTTTTTTTTTGTTGTTGTTGTTTTTTTTTAATCTAGTTATTGTCGCTAAAACATTAAACTTTCACATAAAATAAATCGGCATAATGTATTATTTTAACAATTTTTTAATGGTTTGGGATGTTCACTTTGTATCTTCTGAAAAGATTACATTCATGTTTACGTACAAGAATTCTGGGCGCTAAAACAAAACGTTGATTCAAAGTTTAAAACATCAATAAATACAACAACAACATAAAAACACTAATTATTTCTTTTTGCTTTCCCGGTCAAATTTACGCTTCAATATTACAAAACAAATTTAATAAATAACAGAAAAATAACAGAAAAAGTCTACGATAATTGCAAAAGTATTATAATTTTCATTAAACAAGGAGTCGTAATTGTAATAAAAGAAAGAAGCGACTACTTTTTCACACAAAAATATGTTTTTAACTTCGTTTCTAACATTAATTACAAAATATATCAACTTGAGAACTACAACAAAAAGGAAAACGCGGTGATATTTGCTGAGGAATTAAAGAAATTGTTTTTTTAACTAAATATTTTCGTTTACTTTCATGAATTTATCGCAAGTATTTCTTTTTTCATATAAGTATGTTTATGTGCATATTCTTTTAAATAAATTTGGCGGACCTCTATTAAACACTGTTTCGGGGATTTAAAACAAAACAGTACGGAAAACAATATCTTCCAAGCAGTGTTGATCAAACACCACCTGCTTTACAGAAAAGAGCAAAACATATTCTGGATATTTCATCTAGTTTTTTTTGTTTGTTTTTTTTTTTTGCTCCGTGTTATCAAAAATGTCTTCCTTAACTTGACTCCAAAAAAGTATTTTTATTTACAAATCTGCTGTATTTGTATGGTTTTAGGACTTTTTGTAAAGAAAGACATTATTGGCATTAAAGGTGTAAACATTAATTTGATGAAAACTGTTTAGATATTTTCATTTATTATATTTGAAAGCAATATTTTCTTAAAAGGTGCAAAAATAAGTATATTTATTTGCATAATAACACTTATTAAAAACAGAAAAATATTTATGATGTACGTACTCATCGCTTAACGAAATTGTAATATTCGAAAAAAATACGTAAATTGATCAAGTCGTTTTTTCACTAAGAAAATAAAAATACGACTTTTAGCGATTTTGCTACTCAATTATTGTACATAAGGCTGATTACACTTCGAATTTAGTTATGCCCCCCTTATTTATCTCATCAGATTTCATCATGGCGGACGACACACTACAACCCGTTTAGCTGTTAAATGCGATTATATCGAATTTAAAAGAAAAAAAAACTACTTAATCAAATTACTTGATTTTTAATATTGCATTTTTGTTTCGTGACGCACATCATATAGACATTTCTGTATTTTCTTTAATTTAATTGCCGTCATAAGTGCAATTCAGATTTATTTATTAATTTAACACTTTTAATGGGTGCTCACATAATATGTGCCCATAGTAAAAATGATCCCCCCATATATTTTTTCTTTTTTCTTTTGTAAACATCAGGGGTTTACAATTTTTGTTGTCTTTCTTTTAGTAAATTTTCCGCAGAATACCAAACTTAGCTCGCATAAGCATAAAATGATTCCAATGAATATGCCATTTTAAATGTGCACTTCTTACTTGAATTAGTGTTTGCAATAAGCATCAACAACGTTCAGGGACAATTTTTACAATTGTGTAGCTTACATCTACACATTGATTGCTTCTCACGTGAAAATTTATCTGTTGCGTCTTACAGTCGTCAAATAAGATAATATCTTACATAAGCACAGAAGATGGAACACTCAAAAATATTGTGCATCCACAAGTATTGAGAAATAAAGCTTATAAATCATGCATTTTTTCTTTTTTTTTCTTTTTTCTATTTAATCAGGTCTAGCCACAGCAACGCGCGGTCGAGTGTAGCTAGTAGTAGATTATTTAGAAACCAAGTATATAGAGTACAGATTAACAATTAAGAGATAGCTCTTTGAATACGTAATTTGCATAACTATTTTATAAGCACTCCTTAATAAATTAATTTTTGATGACATTGATTGGGAATTATATTGTATTATTTGTAACATATATATATATATGTGTATATATGTATATATATATATGCATGTAAATATATATATATATGTGTGTGTGTGTGTGTGTGTGTGTGTGTGTGTGTGTGTGTGTGTGCGTATGTGTACTCCGATATTAATATTAATTAATTGTTCAATAAATAAACAGATAAATAATTCAGTTAATTACTTAAATTAAACTATCGCTACATGAAGAAAGAGGAGTAAAGGGGATTGAATCGTTCGCTTCCTCGCTTTTTACTCTTTCGTCCTCTCCCTTTGGGCCCTCTCCTGTTGAAGACGCTATATATATTTTCTTTGTTTTGGTGTTCTTTAATATAATCATTGCTTTAATCACGAAGCCACAACGTCTCTCTCTCTCTCGTTCTCTCTTTCTTTCTCTTTCTTCCTCTCTCTCCCTCTGCGCGTGCGCACGTGTGTGTGTGTGTGTGTTGAGGAGCTGAATTTCATTTTCACCACGTTTCCGTGCACTTATAAATTCCAAGTTAAAACGGATCTTCTACACAATCCCGTCATCTGTCATTCGAATTGAATTCTTTTGTCTTTTGATTTCAGTACGGTCTTCTACAAAAATAAATAACTTTATTTAAAAATTACAAAATATTAATCTTTATATTTTTATGTTTATAAATGTTATATCGCTGTGTTTACAATAAACTTATGAATGAAATGATTATCATTTAGAGGAGGTCAAAAAGCGAACTTTGCATAGCTATAGCGAGCTGGCGATGCCAGCGAATATATGAGTTTAAAACTGATAGTCTCCTTTGTTTTTAATGTTGCTTAATATAATGTGGAAAAAAATCTGTAGTAATTTCGATGTCATTTTCTTTTCAACGAAGAAAGAAGTCAGGAAATATGTGAAAAAGTGAACGTTAAAATTTTTTTTAACTACCTTTACAAACTCACGTTTTCTTAGTCAACGGGGGACTCAACGGAGGCTCAACGCGTTCCATTGCTTGCAGCAAAACTCTGACGACGTTTGTGCGATTGTGAAAGGAGAAACAAATAAAGTATGATAAGAGTAGTGGTTAGAAGAAAAGAATGATGTAAAAGTATAGAGAATGAGGTAAAATACGAAATAGATATAGAAAAAAAGATGAAATAAGATAAACAGAGTGTAGGATAAGATAGAAGAGAGAAAAAAAAGATGTGAGAGCGCAGATAGAGAGAAACAGAGAAAGGATCTTTTATGACATCACAATGCAGTAGAATCTAGGGATACGGCGTTAAAAATTAGTAACAAAATCCAGTACAGTATATAATACGCATTTATATAATAATAAAAAAAAAACATTATAAATAAAACCGTAAGGTGGGGCAAATATCATAATCAGTGGTCGAAAGAAACTGTATTCCACATCGTAAACGTATCCGGGGTCACCGTATCCCGGGGGTTCTACTGTATTTATATAGTTTGAAAATATCTTCAATTTGTGTCGGTATAATATAAAATAGATCGAAGAGGGAGAACAAAGAATAGGACGAGAAACGAGAAAAAAAGAAAGGAGGAGAAATAAAAAGGGGGAGGGGAGAAATAAGATGGGAGTCAATGAGGATATATATATATATATATATATATATATATATATATATATATATATATATAGAGAGAGAGAGAGAGAGAGAGAGAGAGAGAGAGAGAGAGAAATGGTATTTCATAAAAGAAACGTGACGAAGTGACGAATTCTTTTATAAACTTAACTGCACTTTGTTAAATCAACGTTTGTTTGGTCAAGTAGTCATTGTTCCTAAATATTCTAATCCCAAAAAGACATGACTATACAAGAATTGAATTATGTTTTTTTATGAACTAACGAATCGCCTCTTATCAAGCAAGGTCCAATGCACCTCAAGAATGAGATTGATCAGTTTTTGGAAAAACACTTTGATGCTTGATAATCAGAGTTGAAATTAGGCAGAATTGTATCATGCAAGACAACGACTAAAAAAAAAATTCATTAACATTGAACTTCAAATCGATTATGTTGTGGTCAACTGGGAAGTAGTCACGTGGATTCTTATTCCACAGACTAATAATTTTTCGAAAGAAACTTTGTTCATAGAAATCTAGTTTTATTTTAGTTTACAGAGAAAAAATACAAATATTGAAGTTGTTCTAACTAGACGGTTTTTTGTTGTGTATGTTTTTCAGAACGAAGCATCAATTAGAATATTATTCGAGTATGACATTATCGCTTCCCCCGGGGAGAGTCACTTGGTTGAGGAACGTCCTGGGAAGGCAGTCAGCTCCCCCGGGGGATTAAACGATATCCAACGATATCCAAACGATAGGCACATGTTGGGAACATCAACAAGAACGGGTCGAGATGTCGTCGGCTATAACTGGCTGGTTGATATGACGGGCGGCGTTCGAAATGAATGTTTCTGTTTAAGGTACAATTTTACAATGATACATAAATTGTTCGTCATTTGAATATACCAGATTTTGTAAACACAACTCAAGCCAGGCATGTACACAATTACTCAGAAATAAAAAGCAGTGATAACTAGGGTTATATCACGATGATTAAAAAATACCCAAGTTTATATATATATATATATATATATATATATATATATATATATATATATATATATATACTTGTTTATTGTTATATAAACATGCTCACATCCCGCTGCTACAAATAGCCACTTGTTTCAATCAAACAACAGATATCATCAGGCAGCGACTTGACTATTCAAAAGTTCAATGAATAACCTATTTGTAGCAGCGGGATTTTTATATAACAATAAACAAGTATTATCAGCTCTTTTTATTGAGCACTATCTAACAACCTCGTTGAATTCATTAGTCCATTACTTTTGAATATAAAAAAACCCGAGTATATATATATATATATATATATATATATATATATGTGCGTGTGTGTGTGTGTGTGTGTGTGTGTATGAAATAAAATGGAGGTGGAAGGACCTGAATACTCAACGTTTCGCCCGATTTATGCGGGCTTCTTCAAGAGGGATGGTCATTGATGAGAGAGTCGGAGGATTGTGGCTATATATAATGATGGGGGAGAGCAACGTGTTTTCCTTATGTAAATTAGATATCATATATATATATATATATATATATACATTATATGAGAGAAAATAAATTAGAGTAAATTAGTGTAGTGGATTACGTCTAAAAGTTAAAATATCGTAGAGATTAAAAAATTGCGTCTGGAAATATAGCGGTGATAGATCAAGTAAATAAAATGTTGGTTGGTTGGTTGTTTTTGTTTTACGGCATATCAACCCTTTTCGGGTTATTTAATGCCGAATCCAAAGATTTTGAAGAAAAGTGTTGTTAATAGAATATATTTGTTGTTTTCACGTCGGTTTCTATTTAACCCATAGTTGGGACCCTAACAGGTACTACCACTCACGGTCAGAGTGGACCTGTGAGCAATGGTAATTAAAGGGTGGCTCCACACTCCCCAAACCCCACAAGCTGGGGCCTCACCACTGGATATAGTTTAAGGTCATATCCAGGACCCCCATAGAGGGACTTTTACCCTCTGCAGGGGGCAGTCAGTGTATTCTAATGCCCCACCGACAGGGACCTCAATAAAATAACACGAGATTACGAAGGAAGTTTTTTTGTTTTTTTTTTAATTAGAGATAATTGAATTGGGATAAAATAGCGTAGTAACTTAAAAGATGGTGTCTAAAAATAAGAATAGGAGGTGATAAAATGGAGTCTAAAAATAGATAATGATAAAATAAAATACAGTAAATAAGTAAAATAAAAATAATAAAATTAAGTGAAATTACGATTTTTTTTTATATTGCGTTTAACCGGTGTCTAAGTTGTTCTCTTTAATAATTATTTTCGATAGAAAGGGTGCAACGTGAAAAAAAACTTTTCTTTGCTTAATTATATTGCTGGAATGGGAATTATAGCCGACTCAATTAAACGTCGTGTGGATCTGTTATGTATGTGTTTAAGGAAAGTTGCTTTGTTAAAATTAAAATGGTGGTCGTTCTCCATGATGTGAGAAAATATGGCGTTGAGTGTATTTTTGTTTTTTACATCTCTTTTGTGTCCATATATCCTTTTATTTAAATTACGTTGAGTTTCTCCTACGTATATTCTTCCACAATCAAGGCAGGGTATGGAATATATTCCAGCTTTGGTGTTAATATTGGTATTAGTCATAATTTTACGTTTAGATCCCTAATTGCTAAAGAGTTTAGTTTTATTATTTGAATGCCTGTCTTATTTATGTTCTTATAGATTGTGTCGTTGTTTTTATTAGTTGGTAATGTTTATTGTCTGTTGTGTGTCTGGCTATTTAGGGAATGGTCTCAGTTTCGGTTATGGTAAATTTTTAGTGCTTTTCTTTTTGTATTTGCCAAAAAATGTTGAGGGTATTGCAAATGGGGTTCTATTGGACGACCAAAACTCATACAAAATCTTACAAACCGGCCACTATCCAACACCGAGACAGAAGCCCTCAGCCTTGGTTTAAAATTTTCAACGGGAATCTATTCAAATATAACAACCAACACAATCGCTCGAAATTATAAACACGAAGATACCGACTTTATGAAAGGTTTCATCCAGGATATAATATCTACGACCAGGGATATCACCCTACCAAAACGATACATAAATGCATTATCACCTCATAGCTAACGACCATAATATTATCGTCTTAACTGCTGACAAATGTGGGGAGATTGTAATAATGGAAACAACTGAATACAAAGATAAAATATTTCAACTATTACAAGATAAACACACATATGAAAAAACTACCTCCGAAATAATACATAAAGAAATGGACAAATTTAACAAATCTTACAAGAAATTAATACATAATGATAAAATATGGACTACCTATATAGAATATCATCCTAAAATCCCGACCTTATATGGTTTACCCAAAACACATAAAAATAACAATCCAATACGCCCAATCATCTCTGACATTGGCAGTTTCACCCATAAGATAGCAAGAGCCATCACAAAATTCCTAACGCCATTATTGGGCACAATTAGCAATTCCCATATAAGAAACTCTGGCGACCTTCTTAATAAGATAAAAAACATAGATATGAAAAATAAAACCATGAATAGTCTCGATATAGAATCTTTATACACCAATATCCCTACCAAGAAATGCCATCTTTCAAAACACTTAAACAAAATAAAAATTAAATTACCTTTGCCGATAGATAATATAATTAAAATTATAAGTATATGCATTGACATGACATATTTTACATTCGATGGACTCTGCTACAAACAAAAATTTGGACTGCCCATGGGTAACCCTCTAAGTGGGGTTTTGGCATGTCTATTTTTAGAATTCATAGAAACCGGACCCATGAAATATAAATTGTCCAAGGGCACTACCTACTATAGATATATTGATAATATTTTAATTTTTCTTCCTATATCTTCCGAAATAGAGAATATCACTGATAAATTAAACAAGATCGAACCCACTATAAACTATACGTATGAAAGAGAAAATAACAACTCCATACCTTTTCTGGACATCAATATAATAAATAACAATGATCATCTAAGTTTTAAAGTCCATCGGAAAGTCACGAATAAAAATAATTACATACACTTTTACTCTCATCACGATGATAAAGTAAAAAGAGGTATTCTAATAGGATTTTTTCTTAGGACCCTGAGAATATGCAGTGAAGAATACATCGTGGAAGAATTTGAGTATATCGAACGTGCATTCATGAACTTGCAATACCCTCAACATTTTTTGGCAAATACAAAAAGAAAAGCACTAAAAATTTACCATAACCGAAACCGAGATCATTCCCTAAATAGCCAGACACACAACAGGCAATTAACATTACCAACTAATAAAAACAACGACACAATCTATAAGAACCTAAATAAGACAGACATTCAAATAACAAAACTAAACTCTTTAGCAATTAGGGATCTAACACGTAAAATTATGATTAATACCCACGTTAACACCAAAGCCGGAATATATTCCATACCCTGCCTTGATTGTGGAAGAATATACGTAGGAGAAACTCAACGTAATTTAAATAAAAGAATATATGGACACAAAAGAGATGTAAAACACAACAATACACTCAACGCCATATTTTGTCACATCATGGAGAACGACCACCATTTTAATTTTAACAAAGCAACTTTCCTTAAACACATACATAACAGATCCACACGACGTTTAATTGAGTCGGCTATAATTTCCCATTCCAGATATATAATTAATCAAAGAAAAGTTTTTTTTTCACGTTGCTCCCTTTCTGTCGAAAATAATTATTAAAGAGAACAACTTAGACACCGGTTAAACGCGATATAAAAAAAAATCGTAATTTCACTTAATTTTATTATTTTTATTTTACTTATTTACTGTATTTTATTTTATCATTATCTATATTTAGACTCCATTTTATCACCTTCTATTCTTATTTTTAGACACCATCTTTTAAGTTACTACGCTATTTTATCCCAATTCAATTATCTCTAATTTGAAAAAAAAAAAAACTTCCTTCGTAATCTCGTGTCATTTTATTTACTTAATCAATCACCGCTATATTTCCAGACGCAATTTTTTTATCTCTACGATATTTTAACTTTTAGACGTAATCCACTACACTAATTTACTCTAATTTATTTTCTCTTATAAAATGTATATATATGTATATATGACATCTAATTTACATAAGGAAAACACGTTGCTCTCCCCCATCATTATATATAGCCCCAATCCCCCGACTCTCTCGTCAATGACCATCCCTCTTGAAGAAGCCCGCATAAATCGGGCGAAACATTGAGTATTCAGGTCCTTCCACCTCCATTTTATTTCATATCGTCAGATTTAATCCAGCTCAACAATCATATATATATATATATATATATATATATATATATATATATATATATATATATATATATATATATATACATATATATATACAAACGTTATATATATATATATATATATATATATATATATATATAGGACGTTTGTAACAACACCAGGATTCGTCGTATTTTTTAATTAAATGTTGCAAATTATTCTGATTTTTACCGTTACCCTAGAAAGACTATGTTCGTGAATTAATGCAAAATACTGTATAAATTTAACTTTGTAAAAACAAAAAATCAAAGTGCCTACACATATATTGATGGTATTTTAGTAATACTAGAGTCGACACCTGCGACTGCCAGTGTTGGAAAAAACAAAAACAAGAGGGAAAATATATTACAATATGGCGAGAAGTATTACACGTCGTAATTCCATAGTTTTAAGAGCTCTTATAACATTTGTTTATACGCGGTTTATTATTAATTGAACTCACAAATAAATATATCTATACCTTTAAATAAATTGTTCTCTCTCTGACCACATTTATGGAGCAGCAATGAAAAATGGAAATTTTGATTCAAAATTATATATTTAAAGGTTAAGAATAATGGAGTAAACATACATAAATCTATTTTAACAACAATCAATATTTGGCATGTTCTTATTTTGTCTTTATAACAGCTTTTGTTTACACAGGCATCACCATATTATCAAGGCCAAGAGGCCACTCGAGGATAAGGATTAAAGAATGTACAGTAGAAACTGGACAATATAGTAATCATTAGTAATGAAAATTCGATAAATTTGTTAACTTATATGGAACGGCTCATCAAGAACTTGTTTACGTTAGACTTGAAGATAACCATATTGTAGTCAGCCGGAAAGCAGGAAAACGGAAGACAATTCCACAGGCGTGCCGTTCTAAGAAAGAAGCTTTGTTCATAGAATGTACATTTAGGTTTAGGCACAGATAAAGAGTGGGTGGAATTATTGATAGTGTTTACAGCTAGACGAGTGTTTCTTGTGAAAGTTTGACGAGGGGGGACCATAGACTGAAGCCCAGTCGAACACTTTCCATGAAAATAACGATACATCAGAGACAAACTCGCAACATCTCTTCTGTGAGAAGAGAAAAGGACATATCCTACGAGGCTACGAAGTCTATTTTGAACTCTATCAAGGCAGGCCAAGTCCTTTCTAGCAGCTCCTGCCCAGATGTGGCAACAATATTCCATCCTCACATACGACAGCTTTTATCCGTTTTTGCAAATTATTGACCGAAATGGTGGAAATGGTAGGTTATATTTTCTGCCACTTACATGAAGTTTGGTCTTTAATTCTTTTTTGATGAAAACAGTTGTACATTCTCACTTTTCCCCCTTTATGGGACCATAAAGTTTCAACCCATGTGCCCGACACTGACAGTCAGTATTCAAGTCTCCTAGACCTTTTTTTCACAACTTGCACTAAGATATGTTAATTTTCCGTCCTGTTTCCACTGAAATCTTCCGACAATTCAGTTGTATCAGATAAGATAAAAATAAAATGTAATAAGTCATCAGACGTACCTCTCCATCGTACAGTATATTGATACTCTATGGCTGACTGGGATAGCTTCCGTACATTTATTTCAGATCAACCTTAGCGTTTTATGTTTAAAACAAATATGTCCTCTATAGTATCAGACCTAACGGAATGGTCAGTTGTAGGTATAGACCGCTTCATATCCCCCCAAAATTTCTACCAAAAACCTAATAGCCATCCGTGATTCTCTCCAGAATGTGCTGCAGACATTGCGCACAGAAATAACTTTTTCCATTGCTTCCAACGTAATAGATGCACTGAGACTAAAGCCATTTTCAGGACTGCCAGCAACCACTGTAAAAGAGTAATGGGGAAGGCGAGAGAGTAGTATGCTAAGTCACAACCTCTCTCATCTTTTCAATTGTCTAAATTGGGTGCATATATATATATATATATATGTGTGTGTGTGTGTGTGTGTGTGTGTGTGTGTGTGTGTGTGTGTGTGTGTGTATAACCACTGGTTCACGTGATCTACTAAACGCAGAATCTATAAAAAAAAAAACGATATGACAGCTTCTAAGGTTTTCCCTGGGCTTAGGGAATAACCAAAAGTCACAGGAAGGGGGAGGAAATGCCCTGATGCCTATCTTTGGTCAAATAATCTGTGACAAGCATAGATTTGTGCACTGGTGCATTGTGTAAATCATCTGCATCTACATTGCCTCGCGAATAATTATACAGTTTCCACATTGGCATTAAACTTATTATCTCTATAAACACAGGATGGGTATTTATACATCATTTTCTTTTTATTTTGCTAATCAACGTTCTTACTTCCTTACTCCTCTCACATTTCCCATCATCCTCACAGATCCCTTGTTGTCTTTGAATCTCTTATGACACTCCCAAACAGATGCTCGATTTTTGCAAGGTGGGCCGAACGCAGTCTGCAGCATTCCGTACGTTTATGTGGCCTATTTTCATTGTATTCCAAATCTTTATTCTACAGCGTCCCTATGTCCAGATTACATTTTTGAAATTCCCAAGCTGTAGCAATCGGGATTGAATATCTTGTATTCATGTTCTTGCTGTAGCTATACATTTGAACCTGAAATCCTTAAAAAATATTCAGGCATCTCATAAGATGGATATCAATTACCTACTTAATTTACAAGAGTCTCGAACTATTTTGATTGCCTTACAAAAAAATCTGGAAATTTATTATATACGTATAAATACATACATACACATACACGCATATATATATATATATATTTATATATATATGCATTTGTACGTATATAATAAATAAGTATATATACGTATATAATATATATATATATATACCAGACTCCCCGTGACCCGTTAGGTCATTATGTTATATTAGCTATGGAATTAATGTATGTGCGTGACACTTGTGACGTAAAGAAAATCGTTTTTGTGACATAACAAAAACATTTCTATGAAAGTATATTATAATGAAAAAAATATATATAGATAGATTACTATGAGCCCTTCTGTTTATAATTGGTTATTTAAAAAAAACTTACAGCCATTGAATTATAAGTGGTTTGCCATACTTATAGGTAAATGTGCACTGAACAGATACCATCATACTTAAAGGTAAATTCAAATTTTGATAGATATTTTAATTTAAACGCAAAAAAATACAATTGCGACGCTGAAAACGTAAACAGTAAAACAATACGTTTTATTGTCGTGTTGATTATTTATTTGTAATGCAATTTTAAAAAAACATATTTTCAGGGTTATTTATTTATGTTGGTAATGTAGAAGAAAATGTATGAATGTTTTTAAGAAAGATATATTAAAAAATGGAGAATAAATTTTAAAAGAGAAGGTTGTGGGTAAATCGCCGTTGTAAAATGCTCTTATGGTTGTCAACGGGTTAAAGTAGATTTATTTGTAAGAAAATTGCGTTAAAATAACTTAAACGTAATACGGAAATGACCGATGTAAAAAAAGCAGAAAGTATTAAAAACTGTTTATTGTGATAATTTATACGTGAAAAAAGAATTGGGACGCTGAAAACGTACACAGTAAAACAATACGATTTACTTTCGCGTTGATTATTTAGTATAATATATATCGTATATATGAAACAGATAGATGATTATACGTATTATTTGTAATTACGTTTTGCGTTTGCTTCCCATATCTTGATGTTTTTTATTAAATAAATTTAAGATATTCGCTTTTCTAAGGACGTCCGTTCCTTCGAACGAAACCGGTTCAGCAATTTTTGGGTATTTGTTTACGCTGTTATGGGTTTATGTTTATGTAGGCATGCGCAACCGCAAGTCGTAAACCGTATGTTGGTTTACAACACCTGTTACTAGGTCATTTGAGTTTTATAATTATATAGATATATATACAGCCATGGTCAAAATTATGGAGCACCTATAAAAAATTTAAACCTACGTATTTAAAATGTTTAAAGTCGTACAATGATCAATTGAAAACAAATGCAGATTGAAGTATTCATTTTTTTTTTTTGCTTCAAAGCTAACCCTAACCCTAACCCTATTCTCACGCGTTTTAGCTGAGATTCATACTAAATTCATTCCAATATTGAAAAAGGCTGTTTCGTATTTTTCAGGTAATATTTAATTCCTACTAGTAGTATATTCAATTGAAAATGCGCTCAAATAAGCAGCTTTCAGAGATTAAAAAGGTACAAATTGCTGCTTTATCTGGTGAAAAATACTCTCAGGGAGAAATTGCCAGAAAGATGGAATGTTCCAGGAAGGGAGTTCAAACCAAAAGATTTCAAAAGATGTAAACGTTACATGATATTTCAAAAACAGAACACGACAAGACTGTAAAAAGTCTACAACTGACAGGGAAGATCACTGCAAAGCGTTTTCTCTTGCAGATAGGAATGAAAAATTCTACAGAGCTTGCTGTTGAACTTAGGGAGGATGCAAGCAAAAACATATCAGCTCGAACAGTGAGAAAAAAACTTATTAGAAGTGGGATTTAAAGGATGCAAAGCAAGGAAGAAGCTATACTTGCCTCAGGCCAACAAGAAAAAACAACTTCAATTTAAAAAAAATCATGAGAATTGGACACCTAATGATTGGGCCAAAATTGTTTGGTTTGACGAAATTAACTTCGAAGTAAGTTAACACCTTCTATTTCTTAAACTTTGAAAGGAACAATATAAATTTTTTATGTGAATACATATCTGTAACATTTATTCCAAAATTGTAACAAATTCTTTTTTTTTCATCAGATTTTTGGCACCCCTGGAGCGGTTTATGTCCGCCGGTTGGAAAGAAAGTCATTTCATTCTGATTATATGGTTCCAACTGTCAAATTTGAAAGAGAAAGCGTAATGGTTTTGGGATGCATGGCTTTTTCAGGCACTGGAAAGTTGTACACATGCAAAGACAGAATGAACTCCACATTGTATACTAATATGCTGAACCAAGTTTATCAAAACTCATTCACTAAAATATTTAATACTAGCATTCCAAGTGATGTAATCTTTCAAAAAGACAATGCTCCATGCCATACGTCAATATTTTAATGAGTTAGTTTGAGAAAAATGGGATCATAGTGATGAGACGGAATCCCTCATTCGCCAAACCTAAATCCCATTTTATTTTCAAAGTCACTACTGAGCAAGGCCCGGGGGCCACTGGAGGGTATGGGTGAATGAGTGTACAGTAGATAACGGTAAAATAACGTAGTAATCATTGGGAGTTGAAATTTTGTAAATTGGATTACTTAAGGAGATGGCTCATTGAAGACCACCATATTGTAGTCATTTGGAAAGCAGGGAAACGAGAGAGAGAGAGAGTTCCGCAGGTGTGCAGCTCTAAGAAAGAAGCTTGGTTCATGGAATCTACGTTTGGGTTACGGCACAGATAAAAGTGTGGAAAATATTGATAGTGGTTTAAGATAGACGAGTGCTTTTAGTGAAAGTTTGGCGACAGGGGCCATAGATTGAAGCTCAAACGAGCACTTGCCATGAAATTAACGAAAAAGCAGAGATAGACTCGCAACGTTTCTTCTATGGGAAAGAGATTTCATGGAAGGAAAAAAGGCATTGCCCACTAGGCTACGAAGTCTTTTTTGAACTCTGTGAAGGCAGGATAAGTCCTTTCTAGCAGTTCCTGTTCAGATGTGGAAACAGTATTTCATCCTTGAATGTACCTAGCTCTTAAGGTAGAGAATTGCATCAGTAATGAGATATCTACTGGAGCGGTAGAATGGTCCCTACCATTTTTCCAGCGACCTTGGCAACAGATTAGATGTGCGTGTTCCATTTCAGATTAGGAGTAATGCTCAAGCTTAGAAGCTTATCAAAACATCGATCCCCCCAAGACGAAAGCCATTCATTACAATTGATGCCAGATGGAGACCAGAGTGTTGATGATGTAAAGATAGAAGCTTGGTTTTAGATGCATTAAAAGTAACCAGCCATCTCTTTCCCATTCTAAAACATGCTTAAGATCAGAAGAGAAAGAATCAGAGAGACCTTGGTCATTTACGGCTTTTGATGTGTTATCATAGATTGTAGTGCCGTCAGAATAAATGTCTAAGAATGATCTTAGGATGTGATTTGGGAGATCATTAATGTACATCAGGAAGAGAGTTGGGCTAAGGATGGACTTTTGAGGGACTCCATCAGTAATACTGTAAGCTTCTGACTTCTGTCCATGAATCACTTCTCTTATGAAATCAAAAACAAATGATTTATTAATTGAGAAGACATGTCCAACTATATCGTAACTGGAAATCTTATGAATTAAACCTTTATGCCATACCCTATCAAAGGCCTTTAGTATGTCAAAAGCAATAAACTTAGAAAGGAAATCTCCGTCGAGAGATTCGCTAATCCTATGAGACATAACTGTTAGCACATCTGCTGTAGATCTAGAAAAATGGAAGCCATATTGCAATATGTAATATGAACGGACATCTCGCTGCTCAATCCCTACATAGTATCCCTGCAACTCACGTCCCCGATAGTAGCCCCTACATCAAAGTGGCACTGTATCTTGTTTGGGGTGAAAATTGAATAAAAAAAATATTGCATGTCATTAAGAAGGCTATTTTTGCTAAGGTGGTTGACTAGTCCTCTATTTAACACAGATCCTTGCAACTTACTCATGACGCACAGGATACTTATTGGTCTCTACTGAGAGAGAGATGACCGATCACCTGAATTTTTAAATACGTGGCAATTTAATAAGCAATTCTCCTAAAGCTAGCGCTTAAACAGCTTTGTTAGTATGGAAGCTAGTTTGGGTTGAAGCCTTTTCAGCATTATAATTTGAATGCCGTCAGGGCGAATTGCTTTACTGGAATCAAGGTGTTTGATTAGTTTGGCAACATCACGCACAGATATTTGTATGTCGCACAGTGTGTTTTCAGATACACAAGAAGTACGGCGCGAGTGGCAGCCTTGATTACATAGGGTAGAATTAGCTGCAAAGTTATTGGCCAAGAGATTTGCTTTGTCTGATGCTCACGAGATTAATTCAGGTTTATTTATGATAGAGCATACGCTTTTGTTCAGAACCCTGTTTTCTATTTTCCAAAACTGGTGGGAACAAAGCTGCTGGAAGGGTATAATAAGTGCATTGCAGTCTGGAGGAGGTTACTTCGGAGACTAGAGTTCCATGTGTGTGCTATCAATAAAAGTGCTCATATAGAAGAAAATTCTGTAAACTTATTAAAGGCACCTCATATATATACATGATATGTTTACTAGCAGATGTAAATGTTTTATAGCACATGTAGATTCAAATTAAAGCAGTTTCATGCGCATGTAACGTTCGTGATTGCATAAAAAATACTATACATTGAAGAAATGCTTAATAAACTTAAAAATCGAGAGATGATTAATAGTTTTGTACGATTAATAGGCTAAAACAACAGTAACAAATATCCTAAAGATTTCTCCAATAAACGCTTTCCAAAACAAACTACAGCAACTTACAATCAGCTCTTCTGACGCATATGCGATTACGCAGATCCATAAAAGAGATGAGTACGTTTATTCATGTTGTACAATGTAATGAACGACGACGAACAGAGTTCTTATAAGAATTCGTAGACGTAACATGCGCCCTTCCAGTATGTGTATTGATTATCTAAAATCTAACCGTGACGGATCGACTTACCGACTGACAGACAGAGTCTGCCCTGACTATTTATTGACGCGTCTAAACAAATAAGTTTTCGGTGACTTTCGTAATTATTGCCGAATGGGCGGAGTAAAATGATAGTTACGGACCATTAACAGCGATTTGTGTTTCTGTTAATACAGAAGGCCACTGAGGTGTCGATTTGATAGTGTGATTAGCGCTTTATCTTCGTTTGTCACGTCATCTGATCTAAGGGCAAAGAGTACAAGTGTGGGACTTTTCAGACTAATTAAAATCGACATTAGACTTCTGGGGAGGGAAGGAGGCAATAGAAGAGGGTAAAGAATAAAGATGATTTTAAAGAAATAAAGAGTGTAAATTTTTGTCTTCTTACGCGTCCTCGTGAATACAAGCAGAAAAAAAAACGAATAATAAGTTAGTAATGGGACCAGTAGAAATTCCACAGAGGACGGATTCGTATGTAATATATTGCTGTTGGCATTCTGTACATATTCATCTTAAATGAAGACGCTCTGATAATATGGTAGCTATTTTGTTAAAACTGCAAAAGTATTTATACAAGCTAGGAGGGACACCCGGCGTAGCCAGTTCGTAAAATACGCTTAAATATTATATTTAATCCTTGCAGATTTAGTATATATTATTATAGAGTTAATGCTCTATCAATTTTTATATATTATATAGTTGCGATTTCAAAAATAAAAAAATATATTTATATAACTTGGATTCGTGAGTTGAATAAAAAATGAATTCCAAATTTATGCATATATATATATATATATATATATATACATATATATATATATACATATATATATATATATATATATATATATATATATATATATATATATATATATATATATATATACAGTGATGATCATATTTATTGGCACGGTAAAATAAAAGTTAAATTTTGTCTAATAAATTCTAAAAAAGGGATTAAATTAAAGAAAATAACAAAGTATATTATGTATTTTTAACTGGCCTTTCCGATGCAGCAATCGGATTTTAGAAAAAATAAATAACAAAGGAACAACAAACATAATTGCAAAAAACCCTTGTTCAAAATTATTGGCACGGCTTTGTTTTTCTTTTAGTATCAGTATAATATCAATCAATTTCCGGTTTACGTGCTTTCTGAACTTTTTTATAGCCATATTATGCTTGTTTAACGCTAATTCAGTGAATAATTTTTTTCAGATAATTTTTAGATAGCGATTTATTTAAACTATTATAAGTGACTAAATTATAATTTTCAATCGCCATGGTTAAAACTAAGGAACACAGCGAAGACGTCAGGAAGCTTGTTGTAGCATGCCATACCAATGGGGAGGGCTATGATAAGATTTCAAAGAAGCTAAACCTTCCCAAATCCACTGTTAGAGCCATAATAAACAAGTTCAAATCGCAAGGCCACGTTATGAGTTTAGAGGGTAGAGGGAGAAAAAGGATTCTTTCCCCAAGAGATGAACGGAAAATTGTTCGACAAGTAAAACAAAACCCAAGGATCTCTGTTGGGGAGATTGTTGATGAACAGAGCACCTCTGGAGTGAATGTATCTCGACATACAGTTGGTAGAGTTTTGAAGAGAGCTGGTTTAAAAGCATGTCGTCCGAGAAAGACTCCCTTATTGAAGCCTATGCACCTGAAAGCAAGGCTAGCCTTTGTAAAACGTCATATTGATAAAGATGTTGCATTCTGGAAACGTGTTCTATGGACTGACGAAACGAAAATAGAGTTATTTGGCCATAATAAAGTGTCTTATATTTACAGAAAATCTGGCGAAGCTTTCCTGCCTAAGAACACCATACCGACAGTGAAGCACGGTGGAGGCAGTTTGATGTTTTGGGGATCCTTTGCTGCCTCTGGACCAGGGCGACTTGTTAAGGTCACAGGTAGCATAAAAAAGGAAGATTATGTTAAAATATTGGATGAAAACCTGAAAGACTCTGCTAAAGAGCTCTCACTTGGTCGTCGTTGGTGGTTCATGCAAGATAATGACCCAAAGCATTCGGCTAAACTGACTAAGAAATGGCTTGAGGACAATCATATTAATGTTTTGGAGTGGCCATCACAAAGCCCAGACCTTAATCCAACTGAAAATTTATGGAGGACATTAAAATTGAGGGTAATGCAAAGGAAGCCTAAGAATCTTATTCAATTGGAGGATTATTTCAGGAAGAGTGGGCTAAAATTACTACTGAAGAGTGCAACAACTTGGTTGTAAACTATGAAAAGCGACTGAGGAAGGTAATCAAGGCCAAAAGCTATACAATTGATTATTAAATAAATCGTGCCAATAATTTTGAACAAGGGTATTTTGCAATTATGTTTGTTGTTCCTTTGTTATTTATTTTTTCTAAAATCCGATTGCTGCATCGGAAAGGCCAGTTAAAAATACATAATATACTTTGTTATTTTCTTTAATTTAATCCCTTTTTTAGAATTTATTAGACAAAATTTAACTTTTATTTTACCGTGCCAATAAATATGATCATCACTGTATATATATATATATATATATATATATATATATATATATATATATATATATATATATATACAGTGATGATCATATTTATTTACGAAGAATTCTTGATAAAATTATTTATAAAAAAACTAGATTACTAGGGTGCCATCAGCTGAAATCGAAACTGAAACCAAGATTTATAAATAGTTCTTGATAAAATATTTTTTAAAAATAAATTATGGGAGTGGCTATAATCGAAACCGAAACTAAAACTTAAAAGGGATTCTGGGTAAAATTATTTATTAAAAAGATAGAAAACTTAAGTTACATAAGCTAATTAATTACTTAGTAAGCGCATGTCATAAGCGCTGTATAATTTTATTTTTTTTATTTCAGTATTGTATATAAAACAACTTATTATATATTCACATAAGTTACTATATATATATATATATAAATAAATAAATAAATAAATAAATAAATAAATATATATATATATATATATATATATATATATATATATATATATATATATATATATATATATATATATACACTCAGGAGCAAAAAATGGGCCAAGAGTGAATAAAAGAAGAAATCGATATTTCAATATTTTTCTATGAATTTCTGTTAATTTTAACAAAAATTTCTATTTTGCAGATCATTATTATTATAGCATATAATAATAAGTGGAAAAAATTAATCCTAAAAATGGTAAGACCGCATTTTGGCGAGGATATAAAAAACCGAATGGCATGGTTTAAGGCAGTCCAAAATGACTTACAAGCAGGTTTTTGATATTTTACGAAAAGGAAATGGGAAAATATCTCTCTCTGTTTTGAAGCGAATTGGCCAAAGGTTCGAAGAGGAACGCTTGGTTTAAGGATAATCTGGATCTGGTCGCCCTATAGCATCCACTTTGAAGGACGATCACGGGCGTAAATTAACTGTTTTG